>NC_048231.1:21261761-21341987 GCF_002007445.2 Ailuropoda melanoleuca | reverse complement strand
GGGGGGCGGGGGGGGGCAGGTCCTCCCCTGCAGCTCCCGCCTCGCCAGGGCCTCTTCTCTCCCCCCGCCCTCCGCTGCCCGGCCGCGCGGGGGAGCCCCAAGCCGACCTGAATGAAGGACTGGGGAAGAGGGCTTTCCAGATCGCAGCGTGGCCCCAGACTGAGCCAGGGCGGTGAGGTCACCAGCGCAGCTGCGAACTATTTCAAGGAAACAGGTGGCGGCTCTGGCCTCGTCCTAGGCTGGAAGTTTGCTGAGACAGGCCACTGCAAGGGCGACCTCAGAGCTCAGCCCTAGAGTCTGTGTGTCTGGGAAAGAGGCGTGTAGGGTGACCCCGGAGCCTCAGGAGCTTGCAGATATCCCTTACCCTTTCACCCCCCAGCGAAGCGAGGTCTGGGCCCCAGAGGCGCAAGCAGTCGCCGGGGAGTTTCGGCAGTCCTGCGCAGCGTTGTACCCTATCCAGTTGCGAGCTCTAGGATGGGGCCTGGGCATCAGCATTTTTGAAAGCTCCCAGGTGATTCCAAAGTGCATCCAAGGTGG
This sequence comes from Ailuropoda melanoleuca, assembly GCF_002007445.2. Classification (NCBI taxonomy): domain Eukaryota; kingdom Metazoa; phylum Chordata; class Mammalia; order Carnivora; family Ursidae; genus Ailuropoda; species Ailuropoda melanoleuca. The sequence goes on along the minus strand of NC_048231.1, from coordinate 21,341,450 downwards.
GAGCCCCACTGGTCTTACCCTTGAAGTGAAAGCCCCTGGATCTGAAGCATCCCCGGGAAGACTGTTAGAGATGCAGAGTCTCGGCCCTCTCCTGGACCTAGTGACTCAGAACTTGCATTTCCCCCAAGATCCCAGGAGATCCGTGTGCTCTTTAGGGTTTGGTGGGGCCAGGAGATAACACACAGGCTTCGGGGGCTTGTAGAAGGTGTGGAATGCGGGCACAGCTCTTGCCTCCTGTGTGCTACTCCGAGGCCCCTCTCGGAGCCTCACTGTCCTCACTGATGTAGGGAAGATGATGAACACGCCTTTCAGAGTGTTGTGATGATTAAATTTGACACCACCTGTAAAGTGCCCGCTCCTCCACACTCAGGAAACACGAGCTCCTACTTGGAACTGGACTGTTTTTGATCCCAAGACAGAATCTGCTCCGTTGGCCAGCCTGGTGTGAGCATATGCTGGCCCGGCTTCCTGTCCAGCTCATCCTCCGTCCCACCAGCATCCAATATCTTTTCTCTCCAGGGACTCAGACACGGAGACCAGAAAGTCTGTGGCTCAATCCAGACAGTCTCTGATTCCAGAGTTGTTTTTCCTGTTGAAATCATGTGATTGCTCCATCACTGGGAAAAGAAAAACAATAAAAGGGAGTAGGTTCTTGTAATTGCCATGGAAGCTGCAAATGTGAAGCTTTTCTGAGCCAGCTGGAGAGGAGAGGGGTGTGGGGAAGGGGTTTGCCAAATCTCCGCCCGCCTGGGCTTCTTGATGTCAGATTAACCCCAGACTGAGTGTCTGAGAAGCTGTGTGAAGGCCCTCCCGGACAAGGTGGGGAACGATATGCTGAGAAGGACAAGTCGTGTACAACATTAAGCCACCCTGTGCTTTCAAAGGTCATGTAGCTTCAGCCAATAACGGTACTGTTTGTTTTGTTTTAAAGCACCTTTCATTCACTCAACAATTCATTAAGCATTTTCTACATGCGAGGCATTGCTCTATCTCATTTTATCATCAAATTACCTCTTGGAGCTGGTATTGACCTCATATTATAGGTAAGAAAATAGGCTCAGATGTTTGGTTCGAAGGCCACCAGCCACTGAATGACAGAATTGGGATTCAGACAAAAACTTTCCTGGACCTACAGCCCACTCCTGTTCACTTTACCTGACTGTTGCAGCTGTGGGAGCTGGAGCTCTTTCTAGTTAAAGATGGGATGGTTTGTTATTCTTTGTGTATTTTCCTCCTGGGGTTTAGAAGCACCATGTCCTGGAGTCCTCTGCCAGTCCCTTCATCCTCTGAGAGGAAGGATGTCAGCTCCATGATGAACCACAGTTCTGTATTTGTCTGCAAAATATGAGTTTAAAATCATGCACCTTACTCTCTCAGCTTTCTGTTGAAGAAACATTTATCAGGAATGTCAGGAAATACACAGATGACTAAAAAGGTGACATCAGTCTGGTTTGAGAGAAGGGAGCAGGAGAGAATGAGCTCTGGTCCTGAGGGAGTAGAGAATATGCAGTGGTTTTATGGGTCAAAAGGAGGGATTTCAGGCAAAGGGGACAGCATAGGCAGTGGCACAAAGACATGGGGTGTATCTCTGCGCTTTTTTTTTTCCAGTTGCTAAAATGCAGGCCCCTTGAAATAAAAGCCAACTGGGATTTTTAAGAACAAACTTTATTTTGAATTTTAAATGAATTCAAAATTATAAAATTAATAGTATCAAATAATTTCTGGGTTTAGTTTGTTGTTGTTGTTGTTGTTTTTAGAGAGGGAGCAAAGTGGAGGAGATGCAGGGGGAGAAGGAGACAGAGAATCTTAAGCAGGCTCCTCCCCCAGTGTGAGCCCCACATGGGGCTCAATCTCATGACCCTGGAATCACGACGCCAGCCGAAATCAAGGGTCAGATGCGCCATCCAGGCACCCCAGTATTGAATAATTTCTAACACTATGTGCCAGCCGCCATCCTAAACACTTAATGGACCTTAACTTACTCACTCCTCGCAAGGACCCATTTTACAGGTGAAGAAATTGAGATACAGAGAGGCTAAGCAACTTCCCAAGGTCTTATAAATATTACATGACTGAGCCAGGATTCAAACCCAAGTCTCCTGGCTCTCAAGTCTGTGCTCCTACCCGCCTGCTATATTTTCTCTCAAATGCCAGATACCCTAACAGATTGGTGCAGCCTCAATCAATCTTATTTTTTTTTAAGATTTTATTTATTTTGGAGAGAGAGTACCCACGTGCAAGTGAGGGGAGGGGCAGGGGGTGAGAATCTCAAGTAGGCTCTGTGCTGAGCACGGAGCCCTCAGGGCTCAATCTCACAACCCTGAGATCATGACCTGAGCCAGAACCAAGAGGTGGACATTTAACTGAGAGTCACCAAGGTGCCCCTCTGTCAATCTCATTTTGAAAATTCTTTCTTGTAATTTATCTCTAGTGCAGAGCAGGGCTGTATCTCTGTTACAGATACCTGTGTAGTAAAATCAGTACAATAACCACTATTTATCAAGCACCTACTATATGTCAGAAACAGTGCTAGTTCTTTATGAGCATCTCCTCAATTAATGCTCACCCAAATCCTCTCGTGTAGGTCTATTATTATCCCCACTTTATAAAGTGGAACCAGGGCCCAGAAACCAAACTAACACCCCACAGCTGGGAGGAGGCAGAGCTTGGTGTCAATCCCAGGCTGCCTAAAATCAGAGCTTTCTTTCCCCAAAATATTCCCATGGGGTCTTTTTATCTTGGGGGGTCATTTAGCTTTCCTCCTTTTTAGTTTTCTTATATTTCAAGTAAAAATAACTACTATCTGTGTGCAGTTGTATATATCACAAAGGATTCTCGTGGTTTCAATCTTATTTGACTCTCACAGCAACCTTATCAAGGTAGAAAATGCATCTTCCAGCCCCAGGTCTTCTCTTGAACTCCACATCTAATCCCTGCGATCCTAGAATGCTATCTCTTTCAGTGTTGACCACAGCCCTGCCTGCACACACTGCCCCTGGTGGGGAGGAGAGGATAGATAAGAAGAGCACAAGGAACAGCCATCCCTCGTCTACTTGGCTGAAGACTGATCAGGAAGGGCAAGAGGTCACTGCATTGATCAGAGGCAAGAGAGGAACCCAACCAGAAGGGCCTGCTGGCATTGTGGAACTAGAAATCCCTGGGAGGGATTCACCACCACTGAAAACCTGTTGGGGAACCCATGGAGAAGAAGGGGTAACTGCCCTGGGTGCCAGCACAGAGTGAAGAGTGCCTGCTCCCCACACCAGCTGCCCTCAGGTAGACCAGAAGCAGCACTGCAGTTGGAATATGGCCAGTCAAGACCAATGCGTGGGCCTACACGCAAAGCTAGAGTCAAAATTTGGCAGTGAGGGGCGCCTGGGTGGCACGGCGGTTGAGCGTCTGCCTTTGGCTCAGGGCGTGATCCCAGTGTTGTGGGATCGAGCCCCACATCAGGCTCCTCTGCTATGAGCCTGCTTCTTCCTCTCCCACTCCCCCTGCTTGTGTTCCCTCTCTCGCTGGCTGTCTCTCTCTCTGTCAAATAAATAAAAAAAAATTAAAAAAAAAATTTGGCAGTGAACCATCAGTAACCCAGAGCCCTAAATTCATCCTGTGTATGATGTGAGAGTCACCCCAAATCAGCATGCCAGTACCATTCTGGCAGCCCAATCTTGGGCAATCCTTCAAAGGAAGTGACACAGAGGCCAGTGAGGCAATCTATGCTCCAGGTCACTCTTCTGGATGCAGGATCCAGCCACGGGCTGGTAAAGAGATCCCATAGGTATGAATCTAAGAGCTTTTCAGGGCCTCCAATCAATTCCATGTGCAGAATAGAGGGTCCAATAGTGCCCGAAGCAAGAAATGTAATGAGGGAAGAGGTACATTTGGATCCTGGCCTAGGCTCAAGATACTTCCCTTAGACAGCACTGTTAGCCCCCGCCAGTCTCCAGCACAAATAGGAAAATTGTGGGGAAAGCCAGTGCCCCATTGCCTGTCTAAGGCCAATACTTCGAGCAATACAAGTACTTTTCACAGTTACGTAAAAGTCCTAGACTGCACTAGTTTTGCCAGCCTCTCTAGTAGGTAGGGATGGCCATGTGGCTCAGTTCTAGCCAATGTGATATAAGAGGAAGTTTACCAGGTGGGGAGGAAGGGGTGTTTGAGAAAGATTTTTTTCCTCTCTGATAAAGGAAAACTTCTTTACCCACTCAGTCCACTTTCTTCCTTTCTTGTATAGGCTTTTCTGAAGATGAGACACCTGGAATTGTGGCAACCATCTTGCATTCACAAGACAAGCAGCCTAAGATAAAGCCAAAAAGCCAAGGGTGGAAGAGCAGAAGGAGCCTAGGTCCTTTAGATGTCGGAGCATTGTACCTTGGGGCTGCCAGCATCCAGACTGTTCATGTCAGATAATTACATGTCTTACCATTATGACATGGTTATTCTGATACCTGCAGCTGGAAAGCATTCCTAACTTAAATATAGGCTGTAAGCATCAAAGTCCAACTCAAGAGCGGGCTAGACACTGATACCCAATGTGCCAAGACTGAAAGAATCTCTTTTGAAAAGGAGCATCCAGTCTAGAAATGAGATCAGTATGCAAACAGATGTGACCCCATGATGCCTTGTAACATTTGAAAAGGTGCATAGGTTCAATCAATTACCTAAGAGAATTCAGTCTTACTTGGCCAAGTACAATCGCAGATGAACATTCATGGATGGTGGAAAACATTCCTTTATGGGCCTGCTTCTCATTCACAGAGATTCAATGATGGGACTATATGAAGGGACTTCAATGAAGGGACTATAGTCCCTTCTCTCCCAGACCTCCTTTTTTTTCTCTGAATCTCCCCTCTAGGTGTTCCTCAGTCTTTCTGCTGCATATCCAGGCACCACCTCCCCCTTGGTGGTTGCTGTTTATGGGGTGCATTTCTAGTTCCATCCTGGTTGGGCAGCAGAAGAGAGTTCTTGTAGTTGAAAGTTGTTTAAAGTTCTTCTTAGGATTCAACTTGGTTAAAAAAAAATTCTTCATAGTGGAACAGCTGAAACTTAAAAGCCCTTTTTTCACTCAATATCAACTTTACTTAGGGCATACTGTCAATAGGTTGTTATGTTCTAAGTTTCCCTTCCCATCAGGTGGTAAATGGAATAATCAAAACAGGCAAAGAGGATAGAACACTATTTCTCACACAAAAATGTCAAGATGACAAAGATACTCGTTAGAAATGGGGTCCAGTGTTACAAGATGCAGGAAGGCATAAAAGAAGGACACTTGGTTGGCTTGGAAGAGTCAGGGAAGGCTTCACCAAAGAGTAGCACTTGCGTTGGGACTTCAAGGATAATTAGGAATGTATTAGGATATGTGGTTGTAAATAACAAACTCAATTCGAAGTACTTTAGGAAAAAGACTTAATTGTAAAGATACTGGGTCTCTTTCATAACATAAAAGGATAAGGTGAATGACCTGAAAGAAGGAGTGGCAAGGAAATACCTGGTCTGCAGCACAAATGGAGTGGAGAATCCCTCTCTGCTTTGTTTGCCTGTTTCTCTCTACATCTTAAAGCAGAGAAAGAGTGATGCCAATTTTTTGCTTCTCACAGGAAATTCTCAGGAACTCTGGCTGGTTCACCTTGGTTCGGTTGACCACCTGTACACCAATCAGTTGTGATAAGAGGTTTGGAGTTGTGTGAGAACTTGTTGGTGCCTGCCAGAGACACATGGGTGAGGCAGTGGAGGAAGATCCCCCAGAAAAAAGAGGCAGGTGTTTCGGAAGGAATCCTGTTGTGGTTTGGAGCTGGTATGGTATGTCTTGCACGTGCGTGTGTATGTGTGTGTATTTGTAGGGCACTAAGCAATAAACAGAAATGAACACAGAAGGGAAATGAAAGAGGATAAGGTAGGTGTAGTTAGGGAACAGCATGCCATGTAGAGGGAATAGCACAGAGACATGAGAGTCTATGGTGCATTCTGAGAACTACAGATAGTTTAGTGTTGGTGGAATAAAGTTAAAGAGGATGACAAAAGTTGAAGGTGGAGAGGTAGGCTAAGCCTGATCCAGGAGGATCTTATAGAGCATGGTAAGGAACAAAGATTTCTTTCCTTAGGTAATGAAGAGCTATTGAAGGATTTTGAATGGGGGAGAGAAATAATAACATTGAGTTAGATCATTCTGATAGCTATGAGAGGGATGGATCAGAGCAGTGTTTAGAAATATGTGGTACCCAGCATGAGCAGACTTTATGTGGTGCAGAAGCTGATTGTAAGTGGAATGGAAAAGGGACATTAAATTTCATTAGCTCATTTAGTGAAAGAGCTATTCTTTTTGCAATTCTCTTTCAGTCTGTTTGATTTAGCCAAGGAGAAATGATCAGTTTGGTGCTGGTATGTCTTTAATACCTCTCTAAGTCTTGATAATCTTTGTCTTTATGAAAGAAAGATTAGGGCCTCAAACTGAGAACTTTTGGCAGCCAACAATAGCCAGCTAAGATTAGATAATGTGGTTTTACTTTCATTGTACTATTTTTGTGGTTAACATTCTATTTATGGCAAGTGATACTTGTTTTTTACGGATGATAATGAGATAAAAATTCCTTTTCAATGAAGTTAAGCAAGTGGAGAGCCAATGTAAAGAAACAAGTACATGATAGTGCAGATGATAGATGGATATGGAAAGATTGGTGACAGTGGGACCCAAATGACTGAGATTTGGGATACACTGGAAAAGAAGAAAATAAGATTAAACTCAAGAGACTGGTAAGAAGGATATTGCAATAGTAGAGGTGAGAGATTTTAAATCCTTTGAGATCAGAGAGCCTTATCTTATATTTATTTTGTTTTGCACTCAGGAGTACACCTTGAGGGCAGCAAGAATGATTGTCCAGTTAGTACCCTTGTCAGCAATGCAAAACATTGTCACAGATGTTGAACTGGATCTTGATGTTAATTCATTCTTTCAAACACTGGTCCTCAAAACTTCCAATACACTACTTCAAATCCAATTTTGGAAGGTGGGCAATATAAATGAATTACATTTTTAAAAATGTTTTAAAAACTCTTACTCATCCTTCAAGTTCCTTTCGCTTACATGTCACCTCCTCTGAGAAACCTTCCTTGATTTCTCTTTGTACACCCAGCTTCTCCTTGCCCTGTGCTTTCAGTGAAACTTCCTACACATTTAGGCCAAACTTTGCAGAACAATTTCTTTGTGTGCCTCTTCATTAGGCCCTAAACTTCCCAGTGTCCCTGTCTTTCTTTTTATCCATAGCTTCTAGGACTGTTCTGGCACAAAAATAAGCAGGAGCTCAATAAACCCTTGTGCAACAAATGAACCTTGCTGTGAGGACACCACATTAAGAAAGAACACTTAGAAAGTCATTACATTCGATCGATTTCAAATTCAATGAAAGTTCAAAGAAGAGAAAAATCAACATGAACTGGAAGGTGTATTGAAGGAGTTAAGGATGTTACAAGGCTTGGGCTGGAAACAGGAAATCTAAATAAAGATTCTTCATCATCACTTCAGCATCCTAATAACAAGATTTTCCACTCAATAGAGTATGTGTGTGTGTGTGGATAGGAGAGACTGGAGGGAAAGAAGTAAGGAGCCGGGTCCTTATGAAGAATTTCTCTTGTCTCTTCTCCCCGTCTGCCTTCTTGAGACCAACGTTTTGGAATTTGGCTGACATTGTCTACAATCCCTCTTCCCAGAATACCACAGAGTGCTTAGTTCATAAATATTTGTGGAATGGAAGCACCTTGCCATAAAGACAAAACTAAATGCTGTATTATTTTTTTTTTTAAGATTTTATTTATTTATTTAACAGAGAGAGAGAGACAGCCAGCGAGAAAGGGAACACGAGCAGGGGGAGTGGGAGAGGAAGAAGCAGGCTCATAGCGGAGGAGCCTGATGTGGGGCTCGATCCTGTAACGCCGGGATCACGCCCTGAGCCGAAGGCAGACGCTCAACCGCTGTGCCACCCAGGCGCCCCTAAATGCTGTATTATTGACTGAAGTTCATTAAGAGTTCATAGAAGGGAGAAGGGCGGGAGAAATGAGATCTCATTGAAGGATTTCTAATGGATACAGGCTGGAGTCAGGCTATGGAATATAAAGACATTGATTCTCCCTCCAGTATTTTGCCATACTGCCAGTTAAGATGGTTTCAGTCCTCTAAACCAGCAAAAGCTATGCTGACAGTAGAGTAGCCACTTGTCGGTATTTAAATTTAAATGCAATTAAAATTCAGTTCTGCAGTGGTACTAACCACATTTCACATGCCCAATAGTCACATGTGCATAGTGGCTTCCATATTGAATAACTCAGATAAAGAACATTTCCATTAACATAGAATCTTTGATTGGACATTGCAGATCTAAGGAGTAAATCCCCTCTGGGTTGCTGAAGGTGGGAGCATGGGGGCGAGACAAGCCAACTTTTAACTGTGTTTTACAGGCTTTTCTGTTTCTCCAGACTTTTACACTGGTAGCTACTAATACTTTAGGATTTAACTAACATTTCCTTCATTGATGGTTTCCAAACTCCTTGGATGCCTGCTGTGGACATGTTTTCTTTTGCTTTTTACAACTCAGTGGTTTTTAGTATATTCACAAAGTTGTGCACTCATAACCACTATTTAATTCCAGAGCATTTTCATCAACCCCAAAGGAAGCCCCATATCTAGCAACCAGTCACTCTCCACATCTCCTTCCCCTGACTCCTTGGCAACCTCAAATCTGTTTTCAGTCTATATAGATTTGCTTATTCTGGATATTTCATCTAAATGGAAACATACAATATGTGGCCTTTTGTGTCTGGCTTCTCTCACTTAGCATCATGTTTCCTAGGTTCATCTTTGTTGTAGCATCTGTCAGTCTTCATTCCTTTTTATGGCTGAATAATATTCCATTGCACGGCTGTACCACACTCTTTTACCTGTTCATCAGCTAGTGGATATTTGGGTTGTTTCAATTTTATAGTTATTATAAATAACGTTACTAAGAATATTCATGTACAAGTTTCTATATGGGCATATGTTTTAAATTCTCTTGAGTATGTATCAAGGAGTAGAATTACTGGGTCTTGTGGTAACTCTGTGTTTAACTTCTTGAGGAACCACCAAACTATTTTCTAAATCAGCGGCATCATTTCATCTTGTATACATTTCAGACCTTACTCCTCTCTTTCCCTGACAGTGCCTAAAATACAGAAACTACCTATTCACTATTCGACTGGGCAGATGATCACTTCGGCACACATCAAATATCCATCCAGCCTGGCACCGGAGGATGCCCTGTTGAATGGCATAGGGGTGTAGCCCCAGTCTCCTTAATTCCACTCTATTACCTGTAAGGAATTTTAGTCAATCAGTTCAAGTTTATTGAGTACTTACTACTGAGTTCCATGTACTAGGCCAGGCATTGGTAACAATGAGTTGGAGGGATGGCCACGTAAATGGATCACCAGAATATTGTTGCTTTGTACTGTAATGAGACTATAACAGAGGCAAGGGGATCACTAGCTTTGCCTGGGAGAGTTAGTGAAAGCCTCACCGAGGCAGGATATTTTAGTTGAGTCTTGAGGGCTAAATAAGAGTTGCCAGAGAAGAAATGTGATGCAGGAGGCACAACTGAGCAAAGTATTTTGCAAGATGAGATAGGGGACAGATTCACAAACAGTTCCTGCCTGCAAGAAGATTCCGGAGTGCACATAGTGGAATTCTTCTTTCACTTCTCATCCTTCAGAAGGCTGAGTTTAGTGTGATGCAACCAGGGCTATCGATTTAAGAAATTATCTGGGGTCAACCTAGTTCTCCACCTAAAATAGCCTTTCTTCTTTGGAGTGATAGTGTGACCAATCCAAATGGAATTCCTGCTTTGGCAAAAGCCACAGCTATGAAAAGTGAGAAACTGGAATGATGGGCTTATGTCTCCACGAGCTTCTAAACTTGGAGAGGGATACTGGTATAAGAACCTTCCCCACACAGTCTGTTTTGTTCTGGTGTTTCTATCCGGGGAGGCTCCATCTAGCCCAGTCCATCTTTTCAATATAGAGTGAACTGATCACTCATCCATTAATGTAAACTGGGAAAACTGAGCTAATTTCTTCCTAGGGTCTTGGGCTCCTCCAAGTAAATGACTTAAAGCTTACTTTAGCATGAAAATCAAGCTGTTCAGAGTAGGTCAAGCTGGTTTTCACTCTGTTCTTTCTCTACCAACCCAAATTTCTCCCTCTAGAGTTCTGTCAACATAGGAGAATAGAACTGGAGGAAATACTTGTAGGAAAATGGTTACATATTCAAGGTATTAATGCAACCCAAGTCAAAGGTGCTAAAATATAAACGGTCTACTTATTTCTACTCACTGTTACCGGGAGGCTCCTTTTATGAGGGTAAACAAAGTTCTGGCAGCACCCTGAATTTATAGTGGTTGTTCTTATTCTTTAGAAAGGCCCAGTTCAGGTGAGACAAAATGTTGGGAGGGCTAAAGAACTATGGGAGAAAAAAATGGAAGATAGAGACAATTTTAATTCCCTCTGCTCTCTCTCCATTTTAACTTGTGCCTCTTAACTGCAGTGTGGAATGACTGCTGGTGTGTCTTCCAGATAAAAATCTCTCACACTCCAGACTGATGTCATTTGGCCACACGTTTCACAGGACATGTGGACATCCTTAGGTCAGCTGTTTTCTGTTTCTGTATTAATATAAGCAAAGCACTTAGAAAAGTGCCCGGCAAACAATATGTGCCATAGAAAACTTAGGGTTATTATTATTATTATTACTATTACCATTATTATTCAGCCTTATCTCCCTAGCTAGCTATTAAGATCCCTGTAAATGAAGATCTCACCATCTTTCTCGCTCTTACTAATTTGTTAACGCGATTAGTACCTCGCACAAGTTGCTTCCCTTTTGCGAACCCTGGTTGGACCACATAGAGATAGACTGTGCGTCAAGTCCAGCCTAAGTCCACAAACACAATTTTGCGCTCACTGTTTACAAGACACTGTCCTGCGTCCTACGCCTTTTTTTAAAGTAAAAAGTATAAAAATGAACACAAAGTCAAAACCCCATGTAGGACTGAGGCCGGAGAAGCAAGCATTCCTACCACCCTGCCTTGGTATGGTGTGTGGGAGACACTCCAGGGCGATCCCCACTCCCCGCCACCCCCCTGCTACTCGTGCTACTTTTCGCTCCATCCAGTGCCTCCACAACCCGCCTCACTCGGCGAGATCCCGGTTTCGCGTCTGGATCTCGGCGGGGAGGCGCAGCTGGGACGCAAGGCAGCAGCGCCGGGGGCACCCGGAGCGAGTCCAGGCGGCGCCCCGCCCGTCCCACCGCCTCGGCTCCCGGCCGCCCAATCAGGGTGCGGCTCGGGCGCGCGCTGCGGCCAATCAGGAGCGGCGGGAGCGGCGCCCGGAGCCGGCGGGCGCAGAGCGAGCCTAGGGAGTCGGGAGCAGGCGGCGGCGCTGCGGCCGCGAGGAAGGGCAGCGGGAGCAGCCGGGCCGGGCGGATCCCCTGGCCAGCCCAGCTGGCTCTGCCGCGGCGGCGCTCCGGCCGACACTTGGGACCCTGCAGGAGGTGTCGCAGGTAACAGCGCCCGCGCCCGGCGGTGGAGGGCGAGCGTGCCCCGCCGGTGGGGCTCCGCAGGTGAAGCGGACGAGGGGTGGGGGCGGGGGCGGGCCGCCCGCGAGGTCCTAGCGCCGCGGGTGCTGCCCCTCGCCCGGCGCGCCCCCAAACCCCCGCGCGCGCCTTGATCGGAGTCCCGGGGAGGCGCGACATTTCCACCAGCCGCCGGCGTCCAGGGATGTGAGGGGGTGAGGTGAGCCCCCCCTAAGGCGGGCGAGGTGGGGGGGGGTCGGAGAAGACGCCTGAGACCCCCTCACCCCTACGCGGACACTATTGCCAACGGGTGTGAGTCCCTGAGATGTGGTTGCCTGAGACATCTTTATTGGCCCGAGTTGGGAGGCGACAACAGGTGTCCCTGGGGACGGCGCCTTCCCCCGGGGCCTACCCCCCACCCCCCGCGTGAAATCCCGGCCTTGGCGTTCTGCCCCACCTTCGGGGTGTCCGGAGACAGGACCCCTGCCTGGCCTCTCAGGCGCAGTGCCCGCTGGACAGCGCCCAGAGGCAGCTTGGACCCGGCAGGATCCAGGCTTTGGATGGAGTTTCCTCCGCGCGTTGCCAAGCAATTTGCTGGACACCCGCCTTTTGCTGGGTGAAGAAGAGTTGAAGATGGGCGAGATAGAGACAGAGACAGAGAGAGAGAATGTATAAGTGCATGTGTTGCCCCTATTGAAAGGAGCTCCCTGAGGGCTGTGGGTGAATCATTAACTGTCGTGCAGCTACTGGCCTCTGAAAGGGAGGGACACCCTTTCTCAGGCAGGTCCTTTATGCTCTATGTGCCTCACTCTCCTCATCTGTAAGGTGGCGAGAAATGATTGCACCTGCTCGATAGCGTCGTTTCGAGGGTTAAATAAACCAACGCCGGAATCACCGAGCGCAACGCTAAGTACCCAGTCAGTGCTGGATCTTATTTGTTATAAGGAGTGGATGGTCTTTTAAAGTGTAAATCAGATGTGTGCTAACTGGCCCAGTGACGATTTGGAGCTCTGAACAGCTTTCTAAACTCAAAGGGGAAAAACGCTATTATTAATGTTACTGATGGTATAATTTAAAGGTAATGCATCCTTTGAGGGATTAAAAAAAAAACTTTGGAATGGTGAAGGAGGTAAATGGATTCCAATTAGTAACAGAGAAAAGCTTTGTAAACCTTGAAAAAATTGTTATAAATGTCATGTGAGAAGACTATCTTGGTACTTTGTTGAATGCTCACCTTTGATTGGTATGGCTGATGGGACAGGACTTGAAGTTTCTTATACTTAACAGTCCTCCCTTAGACAAATTTAAAGAGAGGGGAAGGAGGAGAAAAACAAATAAAAAGCCCAACCGCAGGACAAAATGCCAGCAGCTCATAGCAACCTAAAATTGCAGTTCCCACTTTAGGCAGTTATTCCGGTGTCTGACCTGGGTGGTCTGGTTCAGTTCTTTGCCACTGTGTCACTTTTCTATCCTTGTTTTCTTTTCCTTGTTCATTTACTGAAAACATCAAGATGTAGCTGACTTAATTGGAATTCTGAACCTTCTTCTCCTTAACATGCTACCTTGTGACAAACCCAAAAGGACCTTTCCTAAGGTTCCTTAGGGCAATGTCATTGGGACTCTGCCTGTCTTAGCACACCACACTACCTGGGAAAGGTACAGACAAAATGCTTCAGTTCTCCAAGTGCCCCAGTGCTTTTGCCAGGAGCCTGCGAATAAATCTATCCACTTAGAGAAAGTGATTATCTTCTCAGGGGGTAAGAAGCCCACTTCCAGATGCAAGTCTTTCAAGTGTCAAATTAATTCCACAACCTTTTAAGTTATTGATAAGGAGACTTTTACTCTCTCCACCAGAATGGGGGGATCTGAAAGCTAGCTGATGGAGGAGGGAGGGAGGTATGTGGGGCATGGGAAAGATTGCTGAGCTCAGAGCCAGACCCACACTCGGTGAAAAACTGTTTCTGTGGCTGATGGCTGGGAAGCCTGGACGAGTTGCTTTGCTTTTCTGAGCCATAGTTTCCCACTCTGTAAAATGAGGGCTCAATTTTTTTTTTTTTTTTTTAAGAGGAGTTGTTCTAAGGATGGTGCTAATGAATGGAAAGTCGCCAGCGAAGTTCCAAGGACATAGTTACAGGTCTGTAGCATCCAAAGGGGATCCTACAGGTGAGAGTCAATCAGTTATACTTAGGAACGAAAAAAGACTTGATTGAGGGGAGAACACCTGAGCTGAGTGTAGAATGATGAGCAGGTGTCTTACGCAGATTGAATTGAGGTGGGATTGGAAGGAAAGCTAGAGCGGAGGAGAAAGACATTACAGACAGGGGATTTGGGGTATCAAATGTGCTGTAATGGTCAGCTTAGGCAAAATAACAAATAGCCCCCACATCTCAATGGTTTACAAGGCTTATTTCTCACTTATGTGCCATGTCCAGTGCAGGTCAGTTGTGGTTTTGCTCCTTTTCTGTTTTCATTCTGAGACCCCCAGAGGCTTAAGAAACAGCCTCTTTCTGGGACAATACTGATCTCATTTATGGGAATGGGGAAAAAGGGAACATGATAAAACAAAAATATGACACTTAATATCTGCTCAGAAGTAGCAGACATCACTTCAACTCTTATGCTGTTGGCCAAGGAAAGTCACATAGCCACACCCCATGTCAGTGGGATAGGGAAGTATAAACCTCCCACAGACAGTGAGGTATGGTTGAGTAGGAGGGAAAGTGCAGAGGGAAACGGGGCCGGGGTGGGGGGGCAAGGCAGATGATGAAGGGCCCTGGGTCGTGTGCCAGGGGTTTGGGACTTTATCTTATGGGCAAGGAGCAGCCAGTGAAGGGTTTTTAAGCTGGGGTTTGACATGGTCAGATTTTTCAGGGCAAGCACATGTCTCTAGTGTCAATGTGGGGAGAAGACCGAAAAGGGTGAGGTTAAAAGTGAGAGATGGTGAGGGCCCGAACGAATTCTGCAGCCTCAGATCTCCCTCACTCATCTTAAAGTCATTACTTTATAATGTCATCTAAAGCAGCGGTTGTCAACCTTTAGTGTGCCTCAGAATCATCCAGAGCCCTTGAGAAAACACAAATCTGTGGGTCCCACTCCTAGAGTTCCTTACTCAGTAGGTCTGGGGTGGCACCTGGGAGTTAGCATTTCTGACAAGTGCTCAGGTGATGCTGATGCTGCCAGTCCAAAATCCACACTTTGAAAACCACGGAGCTAAAGGGAGAAATTAAGATGTGGTTGAGGGAAAGGCCTGAACAGAAGGGCCTAATGGAAGGAGGAAGAGTCTGGAACGGCCCAGCATTCTCCATTTGGCAGATTTGCCAAAGGCTGGCAAGGGCAGTGGGGTCTGTGAGAGTGACTGTGTCTCTAGGTTTATATTACATTGCAGATGTAATTCTCACCCTGAGGAAATGAAAGAAGCTTGGATTCACAGAAGAAGCATATAAGTGCTACTTTATCCCCTCCCTTTGTAATTCTGCCCTGAGTACTCCCCGCTCCCCCCATCAGTGAGCACACACCCTTTTGTCTGGCTCCAGACCTCTCACTCAAGTCTGTCAGCATACATCAGTCCTGATCCATCACACTTCTGGTCATCTCAGCTTTAATTTCTTCTGGAACTGGGGTTTGCCCACTGGGTGGACTTTTGGCTGAATTTTTAAATAGTCAGACCAAGAAGTTTCTTGCTTCACTTGAGGTCATCTTCATGAATAAACATCTGTACCATATGATCATGCAAAGTGTGATTAACCCTCCCAAGATAAATAACCCCCTGAGAACTCAAGATGTCCATAGTTTAGCTTATACTAATGGGTGGAGCAGGTCGCAACAATTCCTTTAACAGTGACTCACCGCTCCTGTAATGAGAAAGCATTCCAAGAATGGACGTGAAGGAGAAAATATGTTGGCATGTACAACATGACACAAGAAATAAAACGCAGTGAGGCTTTGTTTTCTTTTTGCTCTATTTTTCTCAATTCTGGATGTGGAAAAAGTGTTAACTCTGCCAGGTTCCTGATAATCAGTGATATGCCTGCCCACACCATGTGAATGCATGACATACTTTCAGAGTCACATCCTGAGTGCTGGCCAGCACGTTACAATCAAGGTGATGTGAAGGGGCGCCTGGGTGGCACAGCGGTTAAGCGTCTGCCTTCGGCTCAGGGCGTGATCCCGGCGTTGTGGGATCGAGCCCCACGTCAGGCTCCTCTGCTATGAGCCTGCTTCTTCCTCTCCCTCTCCCCCTGCTTGTGTTCCCTCTCTCGCTGGCTGTCTCTATCTCTGTTGAATAAATAAATAAAATCTTAAAAAAAAAAAAATCAAGGTGATGTGAGAGTAAAGTGGCCCATTGGGGAGTGGAGAGACTGCACTAGATGTTAAATGTGTATGAAGTTTGTGTAAAATAAGATAGGTCTTGGAGGGCCCAGACTATAAAATGAAGTAAGTAATATTTGAAGAGACCCTTTCCCTAATTGCGATTTGACAAACCATGCCTACCAGGTGTGCTTTCTGAAACAGCAGAATTCCTGAGGATTCTACATATCTCCAGAGGTGGATGAGAAAGTTGGGAACCAGGACCTCTAGCCAGGAGGCCTGAGGCCATCTCTGCTTGTCTGATCTGATCTGTTTCCCTCTTCAGGTAATTTTGGAACGCCAACGGTTTCCCTTCCTCCTGCAGACTTGGCCTTCTCTTGGTCAGTTCTACCCTGACACCCTGTTGCTCCCTCAATCTCAAGTCTCCAGAAAGCTTGGTCTAAAGTTGCAAAAGATGTAGCAGACAAAACCCCAGACCTGAGTGAGTCAGTGAGGGAAGGGACACTTAAACTAGCCAGGAGGGATCTAAAATACTGAACGTATTCATTAGAAAGTGTTAACTTTTCCCCGTGGGATAGCCTTTATCTGGCAATTTGCTATTTAAGAAAAATGCACATTAAACCACTACATCATAAATAGTATCCTATCTATGTGTTTATGTTGAATAAATGTTAAGTGTGTTATATATATATTTTTCACGTCTCTAGCCATTTCAAGAGGTGGGTTTCTTGTGCTATCGCTGGTTTTCTGAAATGCGATTAATGAGAAAGAGTTGGCCAAAAATCTATACACAGATAATAGAAGAGCAGGATTGAAAACTCAAAGTCCCTTGAGTTTTTTGTTCATTGTGTCTACCTCCACCATCCCAGCTGGCCTCAAACTAACCCCGACTTGTGCTCTGAGGTGGCTTTACTAACAGGTAAGGGAAGGTTAGTGTTCTTGGTGCAATGTCCTCATAATGAGTGTGAACTACTTTGCAGATTGCTAATGGCCCAGTAAAATCTTTGGAAGGCTGCTTCATGGGAATGGCACTGGGCATCTTCTGGGTACAAGGCTCTGGGGAAGATGTGAGGAATTCAGAGGAGTGTGATGCTTATTCTTTTGACACAGCCTCTAATCTGAGGGAGAAAGTGTGTAATATTTATATGAAATTAATAGTAGTCAGATAACAGGCCATAGTACAATCAAAGGGGGCACCATATGCTGTGACTTCAAATACAGGGAATCTTTCTGAGGTTATGCTGGGCTGGGAAGGTTCACGGAGGAGCAGTCATGCTGGGTTGGAGGTAGACATAGGGTTTAGGTGGGCACAGTGGGTTTTAGGAAATGGGCCTCACTGAACTGTGGCTCTGAGGGTCTGCACAAACTTGTTCCAGGTCTGTGGCTAGACTTCTGTGTCTGGGGCACAGGAGTCAATTGGGAGAGGATGGGGAAGTGTGAGGTAGACCACTTCTTAAAGTCTTCCTTTCTTGACTGTCACGTGATCGTCTAATTCTAATATTCTGATGGCTCGTATCACATCCTGAAAAATGAAGCCATTTGGTGATTTGTGAGCAGATGAGTAACTCTTGACTCTAATTTGAGCTCTTAACATGTTCATTTTATTAATAGGAAAGCGCTATGGAGCTAAGGATGTCAAACCTCTTTATAAATAAAATCTAATCCTATCATAAACTCGGTCAGACTGGCGGGCGGTTGGTCTCACTTTGCTTGCAAAATGACCTGAGACAGCCAAGCAGCTTGTTTCAAGTCATGCAGGAATCCCCCAGCACTTCTGTGTTCACTGGTCCCACCTCCCCGAGCATTTGGTGGTGTCCTGCTTAAGTTGCCTGACAGATATTCATGGGGATGGGGGCACTAAGCACTTGGGGCCCCTTCTATCTAATTAGGACTTTCTCCATCTACTCTTATATCACATGGAGGTTCTTGGCTGGAACCCCAAAAGACCCTCGTTAATTTTAATTTGGGGGTGGGATAATTACACCCTTCTCTTTCAGGCTGAACCCTGGCTGTCACTGAAAGAGGTACCATTTTCGTGCTGTGGGTCTGTGCACACACACCATCTGAGCGGACTGGCATTCTCAGCACTTTTTGTGCCAAATGCCAGCCAGTATAGCAGGACTATCAGTGGCTTTCAATCTGCCTGAACTTTGAAGTGAGACACCAGACCCTTGCCAGCTTGATAAAATCACTCCATTGGTTGCCCTTTGAAGTTAGCTAATTGCTTAAAAAAAAAAAAAAGAAGTGAGATGCTTTAAATGAAAACAGATTTTATTCCTCTGTTTGCTTTAGAAACTGAATATATTTGTCTTTCTTGACTTGAGTTTTTAAAGGAGAAAGATTGTAATACTGTAGTTGAGTGGATAAAGGTAGGCAGATCCATGGACGGTGAGCTTTTTCATTTGTAAGTTATTTAAATGTGTGAACCAGAGCTGTCAGAAATACAGTTTTATTGGTGTATTTTCCCATCCTTACCAAACATAAAGTATTAGTTTTTTTCTACATTTCTCCTTGTCCCTACATTTCCCTGCACTTAAGACTCTAAACAGTTGAAGGGTATGAACAACTTTTATTAGTGAAATTATCAAAATCGCTCTCAGTAGCCACCATTCATCGAGTTTTACTGTTCCAGGTCTTCTGCTAGCATTTTACTCCACATTATCTCAATTTATTACCGCCTCAACTCTGTGAGGTCGGGAATTAGTAGTAGGGGTGCTAAGTAATCTGTCAGAGGTTGTCCTGGAGATAGGGCTTTGATCCCACCGCAACCTCTTAGTTCTAGAAGCTGTGCCCTTAGCCACTGTTGTATCTGGAAACAAAAGGAAAAGTGCTCTAAAGAGTTAACAGGGGCCACCATTGACGCTGGGCACACCCACAGAGATCCTGCTGAGGGAAAACTGTCCTTGTGTTTGCTGTCAGTTCACATTGTCTGCAGGGCCCTTGAAGCACACTTGCGTGTCTTCTACCTATTTCTTTCTCCTTAATATTTTTGGTATTAAAGCCACATCTAAAAGGGGGTGTGTGTTGGGAGGGTCCATCTGAGTAAATTCAGCACATCCCACTCACCAGCAGCCTAATTGGCCCAGTCTCGTCCACAGCAGCCCCCGCACCTGCGCCATCCGCCACAGTCACGGGCCCTGGAGCCCTCGTGCTCTGCTCTTGGTCGGTGTTCAGTTCCTGATCCCTGAGCAGGCCTTGGGGTGGCAGTTCCAAGGAGGCAGAGTCATTTGTGTCACATAGACTACTCAGCTGGGTGACCTGGCGGGTCACAGTACAGTGCCCGGGGGACCAGGGCTTTGGTCCCTTGTCATTTGGTTACCACTTTTCAGTGAAGGGGACAGAGAATGTGCAGTCAGTCCTGGCCAGGAACTTGGCAGAGGTGGGCCCCAGCCCTAAGAAAGCAAAATAAAAGAATAGGTTCATTTCTGCACTGCCAGGGGGAAAACTATGTTTCCTGGATGGAGCGTGGTGTTACAGGCTCAGACTCCAGAGCCAGACTGTCCAGGTTTGAACTCTGTGGTCCTGGGCAAGCTGTTTAACTTCCCTGTGTCTTGTCTCCTTATCTATGGAAAGGAGATAATAATGGTGCTTACTTTATAGAGTTCTTAGGAGGATTAGATGAATTCATTATTTGTAAAGCACTTGGAGATCAATGTCTGGGAGATAGGAAGGAGGTGTTATATAGTGTGTTATCAAGTAGCCTCTAAGAAGAGGTAGGTGAACATCACTGTCCATTGGCAGACGGTGCTATGATGGGTGAAGTTCACCTAACTGCTTTAGGAGAGATGCTCGTGACGGGTTGTACGCAAACGATGTCTTATTACGTGTACGAGAGGAGCTTGCCGTTTTAAAGAAGCATGGGAGACATCTGTTTGTACACTGTCTTTTTGTAAAATGAACACGAGAGAAACCGTGTAGGAGGAAGAGGGAGGTCCAGGATGACTTGATGTTTTTGTCCAGGGCCACGGCAAAGATAGAGCTGCCATCATGTTGGATGGGGAAGGCTTCTGGTAGAGCAGCTTTGGAGGGAAAGTAGCTGTTCAGTTATGGATATGTGACCTTCGAGAGGCCTATTAAACATGGAAGTGAAGGCGCTCAGTGGGCATCAGAGTCAGGAGAGAAGTCGGGACTGGAAACATCTGTGTGGGGGTCTCTGGCTGTAAATGGGAGCTAAAGCCTCGAAGGGATTGAACCAGACCTAAGAAGAGATGGGGGCATGGGGCTGAACCCTGGAGGCATTCCAGCTCCAGTGGAAAAGTCAAGCCAGCTCTCCTTTTCCAGTTTGTTCTTTTCTTTGTTCGCTAGTGTGAAATGAACTGTGACGCTGGCATTTTCCTTTGGAGAGTTTATGGCTTGAACGCTGTCATGCTTGGACTTCAGAGTCAATAGACTAGGGTCAGATACAACTTGACCTCTTCCTACCCTGGTGCCCTTGGGCAAGCGACTTATCTTCTGAGTCTCAGTTTCCTTATCTAGAGATGGGAACTCGTAGTAAAAATGCCCACCTCAGAGGTTTGAGGGCTCAGTGATTGCAGCTGTATCAATGCTATGGAGCTGTTAATTGCTTTATCACTGTAGAATTCTCACTGTTCGTGCTGGCGTGTTGGAAGTGAGGAGTGGTGACAGCTCACACATTTTTAAAGCCCTTTGCATTTCCCCTGAACTGAAAACCACATTTCAATTTAACCCATACTGCTATTTTTGTTGTTGTTGTTGTTGTTGTTGTTCTTATTAAAAGTAAAAGATAGGTCAAGAAGATACTGCAATAAATTCTGCACACATGTCAGCTGTGTATGCTTTCTCTGTAATTGAAACACTGCATCCAGAAATCAAGTCTGGCCCGTGGATGTGGCAGTTGGTACGTGAATCACAGGCACACGTGCATTCAGAGAGCTGAAAACTGAAACACAGAAAAAAAAAAAAAGGATATCCTGGCAATGACAGCTTTTCAGTATTGTATACATTAACCTCATGTGTGCTCTTTGCCACTGTGAGCCAGGTAAGAAGGCTCTCACTTTTCTCTAATAAACTAACTGACCCTCCCTTACTGTTTTAAACTCCAGTTTTACACTTGGTTGGAAAATGCATCTGAGATCCTTGATTTCACTCAGCAAATAATACGATTCTGGGTCTGCTTTTTAAAAAGTCTCCCTCTCAGAGCTAAATAAGAATTCAGAGGCAAGAAGAATCAAATTCTGAAGTCTTCCTCTGGATTCTCTAATTATCATGTCTGCTGTGTTTGCATTTATGGTTTATATGCTTTGAACTTGTGGTTTTTCTGTTTTGCAAGAGTTACCGTCAGTGAGACATCCACCAGAAGAAATACAACTTTTAGTGGTGGCAGGACCAAATACATGTAACGGTGTGGTTGGTTTCTAAATCCCTGCTAGAATTTTTGAGAAAACTTCTCCAGATGGAGGTGGGTGGTGTGAGGACTGAAGCAGAAAAAAAATAATAGGAAAGAGCTTCCAGTGATTAAATTTTTCTTTCTGGTCTTTCAGGTTGAGGAAGTAAAGAGAATAGGCGTAAATGGTGGGAAATTTCCATCAATTGAGGAATAACAATAGAATAAATGATTCTTGGCCATGAGGTGAGAGCCCAGAGAGTCACAAGGCCAAAGGATCCTGTCCCATTTGTCTGTGGTGACAGCACCCGCCCCCCAAAAGGAACGCCTCACCCTTAAACAATGATGAGTCCCTGGGAAGCTGAAAAGGTACATGCAAAGGGAATTTTTATAAATCACATCATTTCAGAAGTTCAGCAGTGGTTATACTTTTTTGTTTCCCAAGTCAAGTCGTCTTTAGTGAGAGCATATATATAACAACATATATACAGTAGAAAAATAGATGCAAAAAGGGAAATTCATCAGGAGCTTGGAGGTGGGTGAGTTGTTACCATTTATAGGTGCCAAGTTGGTTGCATTTTTATAATGAGGATTATTTTGTCCTCGAAGTTGTAACACTTCCTAACTTATCTGCTCTCTAAATTTACAATCTTCAAAAAAGTACAGGGTGTCGACAGTATGTGTCACCCATCAAAACCCAAGACCTGTGCTAGGAAAGCAGAGCCAGCCCTCAGTCGACAGACAGTTACTTGACTCTTGCACTGTGCCAAGCCCACCCAGGGTGGCCACATTCCTGGCCACTGTCCCCAGCAGTTGGAGACACCCTTGTCCCCCTGCCTCCGTCAGCAGACATGAACTAGGGATGTTTCTTGTTTGTAAGGGGCCCGCTGCATGGGGATCATGTCACAGTCGGCCTGGGGCCCTGCTGTAGCTGCTCCCCGAGAGGCCTGAGTTTTAGCGTTGGGCTGGGTTGTTTTGGTTTATATGCCTGTGTCCTGTTTTGTTGGGGGAACAGGGAGGGGAGGGAGTCTTAGAAAAGGGAAGGAGATATCCTCTGCATTGCTGAAAACGGAAATAAGGAATTATCAGTTCAGGGTCAGTGGAAGCCACAGTGCCTGGCTTCCTTCTGCTGTGCTCTTCTGGAATGATTTGGTTTTGTTTTGAACAGTCTGAAAGTGACACGAGCTAGATAAATTGTTCTAGGGTGGAGCTTTCCACAGGGAGTCCAGAGACCCCTAGGGGATTCATGGAGGGAACTTGGGCAAAGGTGTCTGGGAAGCACCCGAAATTGTAAATATGTTGCATGTATGTGTATTTACTTGGAGATGAGGGTCTCTGGCTTAAATGATATGCCGAACAGATCCAGAGATCCATACTTTTTTTTAAAAAGTTAAGAACCAGTTCTAGGGGGAGATGTTCAAGTTTGAGTTGCACGTCTTGGCCTTGACCCTAACTAGAGCACCGTTTCTAATGTGTGTAGTGGAAGCTTTGGTGTCCGTGTGGAAACAGCGTAGGCGCACCCACAGAAGCCCATGCTGCAGAAAGGTGAGGAAGGTTTCACTTCCTCAAGTGACGGAGAGCTGGAAGTCCAGAAGTGCACACTCCCTGCAGTTCTCTCTAATGCTTCCCCTCTCTTTTTTCCGTTGTCCTTGAGCTCACATAGAGCTGCCCTAACTCTGTCACCTGAAGAGTTCCCTTATTGAAGTGACCACTACTATCTCTTTTACCTGATCTTCCTCTGGGTTCTCAGCGAACCAGGTTGGTGTTGCAATGGAAGTTCTCACTGGTGCAAACCTTCATGATGACGACAAGAGTACGCATGGACAGTGCCCTCCCCAGTGGCTGTTTTTCTGTGCCCTGCACATGAATGTTGACCTTCCCACCCTGGCTTCTTGTTTCTCATCCCATTGTACATTCTCTCTAGGTGACCCCCTCCAAACCCGTGGCTACTACTGACCTTTCAATCCGTGTTATTAAAACTTAACTTTTCTTCTGATGAGTTCTTGATCTATTTAACAGGCCCTAAGACATCTCAATGTGGTTGTCCTGCAGGCCCATCAAACTCACTGGGTTTAAAACTGAACTCCTCATTCCCCTGTCACCCCTCAGTCATTCGTCCCCAAGAAGTCCTTCTGAAGGATGGTGAATGGCCAGAGATGTATCCAGTTTTCCAAAGATCTTTTTCTTTTAAGATTATATTTACTTATATGAGAGACAGCGAGAGAGAGAGAGCACAAGCGGGGCGAAGGGCAGCGGGAGAAGCAGGCTGTCTGCTCAGCAGGGAGCCCGATGCAGGACTCGATCCAGGGACTCTGGAATCATGACCTGAGCTGAAGGCAGATGTTTAACTGATTGAGCCATCCAGGCGCCCCACTAAAGATCTTTTCCATCCACTACTACGTCACTACTCCCTCAACCCAAATGAGCTTCAGATAGACTTTATCCCCACGTCTTGATGATCTTTCATTTAAATGGCTCATAAAAAGCATCTTTCCTTTTTATCCCTCATCTTGAATGCCTGATCACTGTGATTACGACCTGGTCTTCCTACCCTCCAGTCTGTCTTCCTCATTGCTTCCAGAATGATCTTTCTAAAATACAATTGAATCACATCATTTCCTCATTTAAAATTGTTTAATTGATTTCCATTGCCCTTATGACAAAACCCAACCTTCTTGGCATGGCTGTCTGACCCCATTCCTCATCTTTCCAGCCTCTTGTCTTACTATTCTCCTGGGTCATTTCTTCAGTCAAACGAGGCAGCTTGTAGTTCAGAAAACACGACATGCTTTCATTCATCTCCTAGACTCTGTATGAACATATTATATTTTATTATAGCTGTTTTAAGTGGGGGAACTTATTAAAAACTATTACCCTTCAAGGTTCTAAGTCATGTACAAAACACTCTAGCTCTGCATCACCCCATCCTTGCTTCCTGCCCCATTTCTAACGGTGCTCCTGAATCTCAGGCCATCCCTGAACTTAAAACCAATTTCTTAGACTCATCTTTCTTCATGCAGTGTCTTACCCTTATCTCCAGATCCTACCCCGTCTTGGGATCAGTGATGAGTGACTTCAAGAATGGGGCGGGGCACCTGGGTGGCTCAGTCATTAAGTGTCTGCCTTTGGCTCAGGGTGTGATGCTGACGTTCTGGGATCGAGCTCCACATCGGGCTTCTCCGCTGGGAGCCAGCTTCTTCCTCTCCCACTCCTCCTGCTTGTGTTCCCTCTCTCGCTGGCTGTCTCTCTCTCTGTCAAATAAATAAATAAAATGTTAAAAAAAAAAAAGAATAGGGCTAGCAGGGAGGTCTGGGGATGAAAGTAAGAGACGTGAATGTCTGTTGCACATATTTTTGGTGCCAGACTGGTTTGACATGGTAATGCAACTGTTTAAATATGGCTAAGTAAAATGGCAGCCTCTAATTAACCATGTTGCATTGTCCTCTTTTGTTGTTGTAGATGCCATACTGCCAGCTTGGAATCTCCTTTTTCCCTGCCCCCAACTAATTTCTGTTCATCTTTCAAGGCCCTGCCCAGGCATCACCTTCCTGCAGTTATTCTTCACTGACCGCGAGACTGGGCGAGGTGCCACTCCTCTGTGTGCTCATGGCACTGTTGGGTTCTCCTGGGGTACGCTGATCACACTGTTTTGTGATTATCTGCTTATTTGCCTGTCTCCCTCTCCAAGGCAAGGTCTAAGTCTTAGTCCTCTGTCTCTAGAATTTCACTAGAACATGCCTAGCAATAGGAGATGCTGCAGAAATCTTACTGAATGAACGAAGAATGTATGAATGGCTGATGTCCTGTAGCAGTCCAGAATTCTAAGAACCCACAGAAGCTCAATGAGCACAAATAACCCAGAGTCCAAGAAGATTAGGTTATCTCTTCCATTTTCTGTGTATGTGGGATTGCATACTGGTACTGGCTCCTAGCAAAGTTTAACCTTCCTCTGTTGGCTAATTCTTAGGCACCACCTGAAATCCTCTTAGCCCCACTTGCCTCTGGATTTCCTTGGTAACCAGCTCTGCTGGACTATACCATTCTACCATCCAAGGCCATGTTGGGCTTACTCCCACCACTTTTGGACTCAGACAAAGCATCACTCTGTAGGGTATGGGATCTGGCTTTCCCATCTGCTGCTGAAGGAGCCAGACAGTACACCCCAAAAGTATGGGGGAAGTTGGGTCACCATGGAATGAACTTTGGCCCAGTGGGGAACGAGAAACAGGCAGGAGCTGGCAGATACTTTCCCTCTCAGAGCACTGCTCCGTTTGATGGAAACTTTTGGGAGTCTGCAGTCTCTACTGGCCTCTCTGGGGGTGTCCAGTATGACCAAGTGCGAAGTTTTGTTTCTTGTTTCTTGTGAAGTCATGATTGGTCCTGCTTTTGGGAGTCTGCAGTCTCTACTGGCCTGTCTGGGGGTGTCCAGTATGACCAAGTGCGAAGTTTTGTTTCTTGTTTCTTGTGAAGTCATGATTGGTCCTGCTCCGTTTATATTTATATTTATATTTGGTTTCGCTGTCTCGTTTCTTTTTCTAACTCTAGCTTCCCTGGGATTGCCATAAAGTACTGGCCTAGAAGCTTGGTCTCAGGCTCTGATGTCTAAGGAACCCAGCCTAAGACACATTCAAACCTACCATTATTTCCCTAGAGAAATAGGCGCCAGTGAAGATAGAAGAAGAGGGAGGAGCGCTCTAGGTCATGTGGTCTCTAGTGCATGGATCAGACTGGGCTTAGCTGAGGGTCTGAGCCTTCAGCCCTCTCTTCCCATGCAGCATTGGCGGCCCTCCTTTAGGGGAACTGGGCAGATGGGTCCATTAGTAGTAAAACATCCATCATTTGGAACTTGTGGATCTGGTCCCTGTGTAGGCTGGCCATCTGTTTCATGATTTCCTATTTTTAAAAATCTCTCTAATTAAAAAAAAATCAAACATATATCTTTGGATGTCAGTGATGCAGCAGAACATTATACAGTTGAGAAAATTGATCCTGTGAGGATGTGTGATATATTCTGGGTTTAAAGCCAAGCTTCACTACTTACTGCTTGTGTGGCTTTGAGAAAGTTGGCTGATCTGAACTTCAGTTTCCTTGTCTGGAAGTAGGCGTTAACAATAGCACTCCGATGGGGCAGTTGCAAAGATCAGATGAGAAAATGCACATAGGCCCTCAGCACCGCAGGGCCGCACAGAGTAATAAGCAAGCAGAAGCTATTTGTTGGAGTTATTATTATTCTACCTTTAAATTACAACTTGAGAGTGATAGAGAGTTAATCTCTGTATAAGAAACAAATATAATGTGATATTTTTTAGCCCTTAAAGGTTTTGTTGGGTTTCTAAGAGGTGCTTTTTTGGTAAATGTCAGGCCAGTTTGAATCTCGCTAAAACAGGTGGGAAGGCATGCTTACCCATTCCGCGGAAGCAGTGTTTACCTGCTGGGTATTTAATTTTGTTGGACGTGTGAGAGTCACGTACGGTTGGAGACGAGTTAAATCTATTTCCCATCTTTCAAGTATTTTTGAGGTTACAAATCAGTTCATATTAATCCCAGGTTATTAAATTTGTGGAAACAAAAGCGGAAAGGGTTTACAACTTTGCTGTGGTCATTCGGAGAATTTGTGGCCGGGGAGATCCCAGGAAATGACCTCTTTTTCCTTCTCTGAGGTGAGGTTCAGTTCATGCCAGGTGAAAAGAAAAGTGCTTCCTCCATAGAAGCTTGTCATGGGGTTTAACAGTGTGTGCGCTGATGACTTTTTTGCCTTCCTGTACAAAGTTGTATTAAGAGTCATTAAACTTTAAACCGTAATCACAGTGTATTATTAACTTTTTACAATGGGGCTTCGCGTCTCGCTGCTTTACTCTGTTCCACAAATGGTTGTTGCTTTCCTTCTGTGTGGTCGGCCCTGAGCTTTAGGACTATGGTGACAAAGGGCATAGAGCATCCCTCAAGGAGCTGACACTCCAGTTAATGTCCTTAAGGGTCAGCGGTCACCATGTAAACCCCCGTAATGTCTGTCCACAGCACTGGGCACTAGAGAAACCTGCCTTCTTGAGAGTTCTCTTGCTTTCATGACCCAGAGGCCTTTGGTTTTCCTCTCAATTCTCTCACCATCTGCCTCTGTCATTTTGGGCGTCCCCATTTTCCTTCTCACCAGCCTGTTTCCGCGTAGGTAGGCACGCGTCAGGACTCAGCCATCTTCTTTGGTCTGTCTTTTTCTTCCTCTGTTGATAAGCTGTTTCTTCCCCCGGCTTCATGTATCATCTTGTGGGTGTGCGTGTGCGTTTGTGTGTGTGACTCAAATCTAACTTTCTGCCCCTGATTTTTCTCTAGGCCCCAGATCTCCATTTTCTAGATCCACCCTTTTGTTTCACAGTCTTTGAGTGTCAGCATATCCTCAATTAAAACTCACTGCCCACCTCCACTCCCAGTTACCTCCACGCTCCTCCTTTCCTTAGGACATTTCCCGGGCCATCGCTGATCTCCCAGGTGTCATTGTATTTCCTTTCACTGTAGTTTCTTTTGTTCTGTTGAATGAAGAATAAGCTCAAGGATTCCTATGGTTGTAGGCATGTACTTCCATCTTCTTTCCCAGTCTGGGTTTTCTCCTGAGCATTCGACGTTTCCCTGCTTTTTCTGAAGTGTGGATGAGTGGTGGAAAGTTGTGTGCGGGGCTGCTGGAGTGCACGGCTCCAGGAGGCAGCATTCCCATAAAGAGGCACTGGTCCCGTGGCCTTGTACATACGTGAATGGCGCCTCCCACAGTTGGGCTGCAGGAGTGTTAGAATGCCAGCGGATGGAGTGCTGATGAGGGCTTCGGCGGGGGAGTGGGGTGGGGGAGTGGGGGGGGTTGGGGGGTTGCTGTAGGGAGGAGTGGTGGGGAAAGAGTTAAAGGGAGTTGGCAGTGCAGCTCAGGAGCAAAGTTATATGTTCTATGAAAGAGGGAAATACCGGGAAATCGTTTTTCTCTCTGTCCTCTACCTGAGAGAATAAAGCTCTGTGTTTTTCTAGGCAAATCTGCACTGAGCTGACTTCATTTAGAGCCTCCCACCAAGCTTGAGATCTGTGGCCTAGACCTTGGTTTTCCTCTGATTCTTGTTATTGTTGATATAGGGAGTGTTGGCAAGGATTTCTAAAATGAAGGCTCCACGTTGCTGCCACTGGACCAATACATTGGGATAATCCCAGATTCTCCTGTGACAACTGGACTCTTTTAGATCTGCTTTCCATATGGCCCAAAGGGATTGGTGACAGTGCTGGTCCCACTGCTGCCCTGTTTACTGAAACAGCCAAGATGATTGGGCCACACCAGCAGTGGGACAACTATCTAACAGTGGTGTCTGCTGTTCGGGGACCCTTGGAGCACCTGTCCAGGCAAGTTGGTGTCTTCAGCTGTATTGGTTGTGCCATGTACCCTCCATGGACACTGCCCACGTAGATGATCGTGCACATGGGGTCCCAGAGTTGTCCTGTGTGATGTCCCTGCATCCTGCACCTTCTCTTGTTAGGCATTTCCAGGCCAACTAATGCCTCGCATCCAGCTGGCGGGCCATTTCCTGTGTCAGACTGAAGCTCACATCACTACTTCCTTTTTTCCCTAAATTTCTAAGGTCTCCCCCTTCCTTCCACTTTCACTTCCTGAATGCCATGACCACAGGAATGAAATCAGCAAGTTCTTGCCTTGTCTCTCTGCCAGGCCAACTCCCACTCATCCTTAGTAGAAATAATAATGGCAATAGATAACATTAATGGGATGCTTATTTTTTTAAATGTTGATTTATTTATTTTAGAGAGAGTGCATGCACCTGTGTGAGCTAGTGGGGGGAGGGGCAGAGGGGGAGAGAGAATCTTCAACAGACTCCCTGCTGAGTGTGGAGCCCTACTCGGGGGCTCGATCTCACAACTCCAAGATCATGACCTGAGCTGAAATCAAAAGTCGGATGCCCAACAAACTGGGCCACCCAGGCACCCCAATGGAATGCTTTTTATTCCCTGTACTGAAAGTCTCATGTCTTTTTTCATCCTCACAGGACTCTCTGAAACTATTTGGTAAAATTCAGGTTTAGAGAGTTTGAAATATTCTCATGATTATAATTAACAGTGAGGGGCTTGGCCTGCCTGACTGCAAACAGAGCTTATGCTCTGAATCAGTGTGCAATTCATCTTCCTAAGACCCACGTTCGATATAGCCTCTTCCAGGAAGCCCCCCTAGGCTCCTCCACCCCTGTGACCTTTGGTCATACTCCATAGTAACCCATACTCTCATTCAAGTTCAGGGCCTCTTAGAGATGGTGGAGAGAGACCTATGTTCCTTCCTTTTTCTGTGGTTCCCAATATATTAAAGATTGAGGAAGTTCCAAGACAGGGTCAGAAAGTATGACTTTTCTTGTGTATTTGCCTTTAACTAAGTTAAAGCCTTTAATGCATATTCATAAACAGAAACCCACAATGAAATCTAGTTTTGCTATACACAAGATAACTACAGGAGCTGTAAATGATGTTCATTGAACTCTCTAGGCAGAGTGGTTTGGTAATGGGACATGCCCTGAAGGTTGTAGGAGGCACCTCTTTCAATCATTTCAGTATATTCCTGTGACTAAATGGGTGCTTCCATTTTTAGTAATCTTAGAGTCCTTGGGGTGCCTGGGTGGCTTATTTGGTTAAGCATCCAACTCTTGATTTCAGCTCAGGTCTTGATCTCAAGCCCGTATTGAGCTCCACTTAAAAAAATAATAATATTAAAGTCCTTTGTAAGTATGAGGCTGTTGGCTAGTTGGCCTTTCCGGCTTCTGTAATGTCTATTTCTCTATCTCTAAAACTAGTACAGAGTCAGGGGCTGGCACATCGTAGGCTCTCAATTCTTGTTGGTTGAGTGAATGAGTGAGCCAATGATTGTTAGAGAACAGTCTGAGAATTTAGAATGATTTTGGTTGGAATCCATTTACTAGCACCATTTACTAGCACTGTGACTACCATTTACTAGCACTGTGACCTTAAGCCAGTTACTTAATCTCTTTGTTCTTAGCTTTTGTCCTCTCTAAAGTGTTGATATTACTAATACCTACCTCGGAAGGAAGGTCGGTTGGAGGAACAAAGGAGATGATGTGTCTTATCTGTGGGATGACAAAAGTGGGCTTGCACAGGAAGAGTGCTTGCGAACAGGGTGGGGGAGGTAGGAGATAGGTCTGTGGGCATCCTCGTTAATAAAGGGAGAGCCACTCCAGCTGCTGCCCTGCCCTGTGCCTGTCCCTCCCCAACTGGCCGTGCAGAAGAATGATCAGTGGCCCCAGGGCGGTTGCCAAAGCACCTGACTTTGTTTTGGGGGCCCTCACCCTTTCCCCATTCTGTTGCTTGATTGACAACCATGTGCAGACCTTACTTTCGGAATAATGCTGCAACCTACTGACTACTCTCACCCACATTGTCTCACTTAATAATTATTCAGAATTGTAAAATTGCCTGTGGTTTCAGGAAATTCCTGCCTTTGTTATAACATGCCTGGTACCTACTCCTCTCCTGCGGACAGAGTTAGCACTGAGGGTATTTGCTCCTGGATTTACTGAGTTCTTTAGCAGCATTTTCTTTTTTCCCCCCTCCAACCCTGGGATTCAAAGCCTCTCTCATGGAGAACGCTCCATTCCAAACTCTTTATCTGTTTCCATGTGGCCAGGTGTAGAGTGGCCTGGCTGGTCCAGGACCTCTGCTTCCCCCATGTCCGTGTATTGAAGAGCAGAGCATGGCAGCGCTCCCTAACTTGGGCTCTCTCCTCTTTTCCGTCCAGTTGGAATCACATAGTCCAGGGATCTGAGTAGAGCTTCATGGTGTGTCTCTATACTGCCCAAGCATATGACATCAGCCACCCTTCTCTTTGGCTACAGTTTCTGGATGACCTGATTCATTCTGTGTAATGATGACTTTCCAATTTCTGTCTGTAGCCCTGAGCTCCAGATTTGCATGTTCAAGGATGCAGTTGACCTCTCTCGGGTGTCTAATAAGCATCCCCAAAGCATCATATTTAAAAGGAAATATTTATTTTACCCCTAAATTCTGACTCCTTCCCTTAACCCAGTCAATAGCAGTACCATCCAACCTAGTCCTCAACCAGAATCCAGGAGTTACTGTTCCACCCTTGCTCTCCCTACATATGGCACCCATCAGAAACTTGGAGACCCGACTGCCAACATCTATCTCAGATATGCTTCATTCTGTCCATCTTCATTGCCCTCATCCTAATTCTGGCCACTATAATTTTTTTTTTTTTATAAATGAAACTACTTTTGTTTTCAATTACAGTGTACTAAGTCACGTTAGTTTTATGATATCTTTAGCACCCTATACATTTATAATCAGTAGTAAGAGAGTTCTGAATGCTTTGACAAAAAGTTTTAAAGATCACAAAACAATCATTTTTCCCTTTGATTATGAAAATTGCTTTGCATAGTTTCAACTTACATGGTCATTTTTTAAGAAAAATTTTTAAAAATTGTGTTCTAATACATATAAAATTTACCATCTTAACCATTTTTAAGTGTTTTTTAAATTCAGTGGCATTAAGTACATTCATGTTGTTGGGCAACCATCCCTACCATCTATTTCCATAACTCTTTTCATCTGTCAGAACTGAAATTCCATACCCATGAAGCACTACCTCCCCACTCTCCCCATCCCCACCCACTTCAGCCCCTAGCAGCCACCATTTTACTCTCTGTTTCTGTAAATGTGACTACTCTAGGGCCCTCATATAAGTGGAATCATATGGTATTTTTCCTTTTGTGACAAGCTTATTTCACTTAGCATATGTCCTCAAGGTTCATCCTCATTGTAGCAGCATTTCCGTCCTTTCGAAGCCTGAATAATATTCCGTCGTATGTAGATCACACATTTTGTTTATCCATAACTCCGGGGATAAGCACTGGAATTTTTTCAGGCTGCCATTACCTACCTACCTGCCTACCTATCTTTCTTTCTTTCTTTCTTTTTTAAAAAAGATTTATTTATTTTAGAGAGAGAGTGTGTGTTTGTGAGAGTTGGGGGAGGGGCAGAGGGAGAGAGAGAATCCCAAGCAGACTCCCCACTGAGTGTGGAGCCTGAGACATGGGGCTCGATCTCATGACCAGAAGATCATGACCTAAGCCAAAACCAAGAGTTGGATGCCAACTGACTGTGCCACCCAGGCACCCCTTCAGGCTGCCATCATCTTTCATCTCAACTGTATGGCAGCTTCCTAATTGTTCTGTCCACTTCCACTCTTTCCTCTTCCCATCTGTTCTCCACTCCACTTCTGAAAAGGCGAATTAAATTTTGTTGTTCTTTAAATCCTTCATTGACTTCTCATTGGGCTTTGCATAAAATCTGAACATCTGAGTTTGGCTTGCAAGATCTTATATTCCTAAAGACGAACTGTCTTTATAACCTTATCTTAGGCTCCTTGCTCACTCTGCTCCCAGTTCAAGGCTTTTCTTGTTTGTTTGTTTCTGTCTTAGACTCTGCCTTTGGTTCCCTCTACCTTGAATACTTTCTACTTCCTGTCCAGTCATGGTTGGCTTCTTCTCATCCTTGAAGTAGTAATTACATGTCATCTCTTCAAAGAGATCTTCTCCTATCACCCTAATAACTAAGATCCCTTGTTACTGTAGTTTACTTGTTTATAGCTAACTTGTTTCATCCTTGTTTTTCCCTCTTGGATATAAGCCCCCTGAAGGCTTATCTATTTCATATTTATTTTATTTACTTTTTGTATCCTGAACATCTAGCAGGTGTTTGCTAACAATTTGGTGGATGAATTAATAAATATCCTGTTTAAGAAAAAGTTTGAGGGGAGATTCCACATCTGTTCTACTTCTTGCCTTTCCTTTTGCTCACTCTCCTTTCATCCAGCCATTAATACATTCCAAAATGTTAACATCCCTTGTTGTGAGGAAGTCATTGGTATCATATCATCATTGCTGCACCGGTAAACTGGTTGAATGTTCATTAGCCTCCTGATGTTCAAAGGAAAGGCACCCAAAATTGTTCTTTAATTTTTTTTATTAAAAATGATCACCCTTCCATCCTTGCCCCGTGTCTCTGGAAAGGCAAGCTAATTTTGCAGTGGTCTAAGTAACCAAGGAAGAAAAAGACATTAAACTTTATGGAGAGAGAAATCCTATGTAGTGTGTTCCAAAATGCTACATGTATTATTTTGTGTTCTTTTACTATTTTGTATTATTTTTTATTTATTCCCTACTAGGGATAATAGTTGATGTCAGTTGAAGTTCAGTCCCTTATCCATACTAGGGGGTTATTTTAAAAAGGCTTGTTCCTCAAGATTTTGAGCTCTAGAATAAATTCTCCTCCCATTTTTAAATTATGAAGCTGGTATGGGATGGGTGGGTTCTCTATCCACAGTATCACAAAGTTGAAATTAGGGGTTGGCCCACTGCGTG
Organism: Ailuropoda melanoleuca; assembly: GCF_002007445.2. Lineage (NCBI taxonomy): Eukaryota > Metazoa > Chordata > Mammalia > Carnivora > Ursidae > Ailuropoda > Ailuropoda melanoleuca. Next base: position 21,307,786 of record NC_048231.1, on the reverse strand, counting down.
CTCACTTGGAACTCAGAGTCTTCTCCAAGCTTATGCTTGTTGTTGGCAGGATTCCAATCCTTGCGGTTTTAGGATTGTAGCTGCCCTGTGGTCGTCTCTGTCTCAGCAATGGAGAACCTTCCTCTTACACTTTGAATTTCTCTGACTACTTTTTTTACTTCCAGTGAGAGATAACTCTCTGCTTTTAGTCACCCCATCTTAAGGTCAGCTGTTTAGCAACCTCAAGTGCATCTGCAAAGTCCCTTTTAACCATGTAATATGACATAATCTTGGGAATTGCACCAGGATGTGGAGATCATGGGGCTCATCTTAAAATTCCCCACAGTTAATCTAGAATTGCCTCCATCTGCATGTATCAGAAAACCTGATTACAGTAGTTTAAAGAAAAACATTTTTTTTCGCATAATAAATGTAGAGATGAAAGATAATTGATACTGGATTAGTGGCTCAGTGACTGTGATTCTCTTGTCCTTTCATTTGTGGTTGCAGTGTGGTTATCATAGCTCCAGCCATCACAGCCATATTCGAGATAGGGAAAAAGAGAAAGGGAGAAGGATCGGGGCTGCAGGAGTGTTATCTATCTACTTCATGGAGACATGCAATGCAAAGCAAGACAAAACAAAGACAAAAACCACTCTCAGAGCTTTAGTTCTCATCATATCTCTCTCTATGTCTCATTGACCAGAACTTGGTCAGGTGGCTACCCCTAGATGCAAGGGAGGTGGGAAAGCAGGAATAGAACTTTTTTGTGATTGGCTTAACCAGTACCGACCCACCCCCTGGTGCTGGATGAGGAGAGGAAATGGATGTTGGGGATCCAGCTAACATTTCTGTTATACCTATTTCCTGAAAGGCAGAATGTGGTGTAGTGAAAGAGTACAGAAGTTAAAGTCAGGAGACTTGTAATCCTGTCCCAACTCTGTCATGGTTCACTGTGTGACCTTAGGTTAGTCAAGCAACCTCCCTGAGTCAGTTCATGTATCTATAAATTGAGAGAAATATCTGCTTTACTTATCTGAGGGTTTTTGTAAGAATGAATTGACATAATCCCTCAAGTTCTTTGCATCCTGGAAATATATACTAATTGTAATTTTTGGTATTTGGTATAAAAATAAGAGTACTTCTTTGATTTTAAGAAGTGTGTGTGTGTGTCTGTGTGTACACATATATATAAATATACATGTTTAAAAATATTTTATGATCTCTAAAATGAGATGCATTTTACAATCTATTTTGTTTAGCTTCTTGGAAAGTCTTAAGGTTATGCTTAGGAAATATGGCCACCATTGGACTGCAAGATTCCTATAGATGCCTAGGCAACTGGGAGTCTTATGATGGAACATCCAAAGTGATAGACTTATGGCTCTAAAATACAGATGGAAAGAAATTATCTGCACCAACTTCTTACTTTCATACAGGCAAAATATTAATATTCCTATTCCAGATATGAAACTAAACTGAGTTTACCTAGATGGAGTAGGCCGGGCCCTCCTAAGAGTTTGAGGTACTAGACCATGTTCCGCAAATCTTAAAGGGTGACCGCCTGCCAGGGTTAGTCATTACATTCTGAATGTAACACACTGTTCAGGCACCTGGGAGCGTCCTTCAGGGTCACTGCCTCAGGAATGCACCGAAGATCAGATACAGCCTGTGTTTTAGGCCAAGCGTGACTTAGATCCTTGATTCTGAATGGGGAGCCCTAGATTTCTTTCATAACATAGCTATCGGGATTGTTTATTTTGAAGAAAAATTAAATAATAAAATATTTGTAATTATAACATTGGATATACATATATGTATGCATGTATATATTTATATGTGTATGTATTTGTATATATGTGTATGTGTATATACACACAAATGTGACTTTAGAGGGAACAAAAAGAGACATCTAGGGATGGGGAATTATGGTGTATGTGATTGAAAGAGAAATAGTGTGGGGTTAGTTCACAGAGAATCATGGATATATACTGATGTTGGTTGAAATATGATATATATTCCTTTTGGAGTTCTTATGTATGGTTGACTCGGGGCTAGGGTGTTCATTTTATTCATTCACCAATTTCCAGTGGAAGAAGAGTGATCAGCCTTCTTTTTTTTTTTTTTTAGTTTTTAAAGAATAATATATTTAAATGAAAGAAAAAATGGTGAAAAGATAGTAGAAGCATACAGCCAAAGCCACTCACCTTTTCCTTTTGGGAGCATCAAAACCTCTGTTAATTAAAGTGTATGTGTGTGTGTGTGTGTGTGTGTGTGTGTGTGTGTGTGTGTGTGTTTTCTTCAGTGTTCAGATTCTGTTAAAATGAACTCTGTTCTCTCCTAAAGGAAAAGACTTTAGAAGAGGGAAGAGAAGCAGTCTTCCAGGTCCTGAATCTGATATAGGTCTTTATCATAGGACAGTTGTGCCTTCCGGGCTTCTGTTTATTCTGAGAAGTTATGAAACAAGTGACATGGTTACTTTAACTTCATGATTAAATCTTTGTGATTTCTTTAGCCCACTGTGACAAAGGTCTCAGAGTACAAAACCATGCTTGATGTTATTTTGTATCATACATTGCAAATTTTGAGTGCATAGTGGCTGTTCAGGAAGTTTGTTGAATGTCTTGCTTTAGAAGAAAGCTTTGCAGAAATACATACGATCTATGTGGTCTTAGTTTTTCAGTCTTACTTTTGTCCCAGTTTTCTTTTTGACCTTGAGATGCTTGTCTTTGATCAGAAAAAAGCTGAGGCCTTACTTTGGGGTTTGGAATAGGCACTAGGATCTAGTTTGAAATGTTTCTGCATAAACCCCAAACAGATGGCTGGATAGCGTTTGCCAGTAGCCTCAAAACCCAACAAGTGGATGCAGGCATGTCCAAAGTAGCTGCCTAGTGGAATACATATGGCAAAGAGATATAAGAGGGAGCTGGCTAAATTCTCAGATTTAAATAACCTTTGTGGATCACTAACCAAACAAGAATTATGTTACAGTATTATAAAGCATAGCTAACCTAACAAAACAAAACATTTTCTCAGCTCTGAAGGGATGGAATTAATCCATATAGCTATATGAAATCCTCCTTTCCTTTTCATATGATTTATGAAAGTTTTCTAAAACTTCTAATTAAGATTTACAGGATGTCACTATAAAATCACCATGATTTAGATGATCTGAACTGGCCTCTTCTTTTCTTTTTAAAAATGATTACAAGTCAGAAGGAAATGTTCCAGGGGAGGACTTCCAATTTGGGCTATAACTGGTAACAAACTAGTCCTTGTGCAGTGTACAACCATGAAACTACTGGACAAAATGTATGAAGCAACTGTTTTCAGGTATTGGTCAACAGAGATCACAGTATTTCAATCCTGAGAGAAGGAAAGCTCATGCGGTGAGCCTGATGATTACCTTGGCTGTCTTCTAGGGGAGAGTTTCCTGGTGCAGCATCATATGCTGGAGTCTACACTGAGCACAGCAGTCCTGCTGAGCTAAGGAAACAGGGATCAGAGTCTGGGGCAGTTGAAGCAGCTGGAATCTGCTGGACAAGGCATTAGAGAAGAGAGAGTAGCATGGGGGAAGGGGGAGCAGAAGTGTGTCTGGGTATACCCAGGGAGTCCTTGGCCTGGCTGGAGTGCAAATGTACAGTCTGAAACCATATGAGATTTACCAAAAGTGGTGGCTCCAAGGTTGAGAATGGGACTGAAATACTAGAGGTCAAGCAGTATTGGGAGACATTGGCAGTCCAGCCCAGCCACATTGGAAAGACCTCCCTAACACATTATTAACATTCTAAGCATCCAGAAAAGACACAAAGTCTGCTTCTTAGGGGTAAGGAACATGCTTTCAATCAGGGTTGGTAAAATTCTTTTATAGAGTTAGATGGTAATTATTTTAGGTCTTGTGAACTATACAGCATCTGTTATAACCACTCAAATTTGCTATTGTAGAGCAAAAGCAGCCATAGACAGTATGTAAATGAATGCACATGGTTTTGTCTCAATATGAATTTATTTACCAAAAAGGCAGAGGGCCAGCCTTGGGTCATGGCTGTAGTTTGCCAGCTGCTGCTCTAGAGTAAGACCTACTCTAAACCCACCCTAACAAAGCCTAGAGCCATGTGCTGCTGAAATCTGCCATGGAGATTTGAGTTCGGAAGTTGAGTTCTGCAGTTGTTAGAGAAGCTTAGGAGACATCTTTGGCTTTTCACAAATCTGTATCCATCCAACAAAGTGGAAGACTAAGCCTATACAAGATGAATGTGAGCAAGCATTTTGACTTTTGGCCAAAATTAACTCTGCAGGGGAAGATCAAATCCAGAATGTCTTCAGTGTATCATCAATAATTAGTAGGTATGCAAAGAAATAGGGAAATATTAATTTTAATATTAAAATAGTAAAAAAAAAAAAAGTCAGGAACTAACTCCCAAATGTCCCAGGTGTTGAATATGGCAGACAAAACCTAAAAAGCAGCTATTATAAATATGTTCAAAGAACTAAAAGAAAATAGTGTCATAGTGAATGAACATATAGGGCATCTCAGGGAAGAAATAGAAACTATAAAAGAATCCAGTGAAAATTTTAGAATAGAAAAGTTGGATACGTGAGATGAAAAATTCACAGAATGAACTTAACAGGAAATAAAGATGATAGAAGAATGAGTCAAGGAACTCGAAGACACATCAGTAGGGGAGGAGAGAAAGCCAACTCCTCATCAGAAACAATAGAGACCAAAGGACAAAATACTGAAGGAAAAGAAAAGTCAATCTCAAATTCTATGTCTACTGAAAAATATCTTTCAAAAACAAAAATGAAATAAAGAATGGACTATTTTAGAGCCATGCTGTTCAACAGAAATAGAGTACAAACCACATGTGTATTATTTTAAATTTTCTAGTCACCCCATTTTAAAAATGTTAAACAGGTGAAATTAATTTTAACAATATATTCTATTGTTCCCAATTAATCTAATGTATTTTCAACATGTAATCAGTATAAAAACTATTAAATATTTTATACATTTTTGTACTCTTTGAAATCTGGTATATATTTTATACTTAACAACTCAATTTGGATGAGCCACATTTCAGTAGTTACTTTGTGTCTAGTGGCTGCTGTATTGGAATCAGATAGCACAGTTTTAGATCAGAGAGAAAGGAAAATGAACATGTTGCCCTATATCTAGAATGTTCCTCAAGCTATCTTATATATAGTGTTTAAATTCACCTTACCAAAACATTTGCCTGCTCAAAACCCTGAAGAGTTGTAAAACAAGTTAATTTGCTCATTCACTAATACAGCCGTTTACTCAATATTTACTAAATGTAAGACCCTATTCTAAGAGTTGAAGACATCAACAAGAAAGTAATCCAGTCCCCTTTTCCTGGGAGCTTACACTCTAATTAGCATGAGAGCCACATTAGCAAATAGTTTCATTATAATTTGATAAATTAGTGTAAGTAAGATACCATCAGCACATGGAATATATGGGGGATAAGGGATAAGTGGGATTAGTGGGAGTCAAGGAAGGTCCCATATATCAGAGCTCTTGGTTGTAAGCAACAGAAACTGACTCAGGCTAGCATAAGGAGGAAAGGAGCCTATGACTATGAGGGGCCGCTGAGGAGATTCTAAGCAGAGCTATGGCATGGGCATTTCAGGTTTTAGGAAGATCAATCTGGCACAGTAGATTGGGTAATAGGTTGAGGGGTGTGACCATGAAGGCAAGGAAAAAGGTAAGAGACAGGTGATTATCTGGATGAGAGACAATGAGGGGCTGTATCGAGGGACTGGCTGTGGGAATGGAAAGGGTTGTTTCAAGAGTTCAAACTTATTCTGAAATGTAGAGCTGTCACTGTTCCAGCCCCTCCTTTTCCAGTGCACTCAACGCCACTCCTACCATTTTCTACCATCAACAGAACATAACTCACTGACTGGACATGCCAGTGCTGCTCCCTCTTCCTAAAACGGCTTTGTCCCTCCACCTTTTTGCTCAGAGCCCTCCCTTCCAATTTAAGGTGTAGCTCATGACCGCTTACTCCCCAGTAGTCTCTTAATCCCTTTATGCTCTGCTGTCATTGTTTTGATGGATAACCTGTCAAAATAGGTTAGAGAGCTGTGTTACTGTTTCATGTTGCTGCCATACCTGCCCCCCCCCCAGCCCCCGCATTCTGCTGTAAGCTACTTGAGGCCAGTGATGCTGTCTTTTTCTTCCTTGTACCATTAGGCCCTAAAATGGGCTCAGCACAGAGAACTCAGTACACGTTCCTTATGATGCTGGCCCCTGACTTTGCCCAAGACACTGAGGCCTTGTTGTGGCTGATAGCTTCTATCTCCAAGGTCCTTGTCAGTGCAATCTGAGGAACGTTAATCTCCTGTAGGCATGTTTCTTCAGTCACTCTCCACTTTTAAACCTTAGGCAGCTTACCATTTCCCACTGAACTCTTCTTAGCTGTTAAGGCTACCAGTCCTCTCTCCCCAACTTTCCTCAGTAGACTCCTCAGCTTTCATCAGACTGACCTCTTCACTGGCCTAAAAACAAGCCCACAAAGGTCCGACTCTTAATCTTCACTTATGCTGATCCTCTGTCCCAAGGATGTCCTCAGATATCCTGACTCTTACCTTCTGGTGGTCCAGAACCAAGGATATCCTTCAAATCCAAGATATCTGCTCGGTTCTTTATGGTTCCAGCCCTTGCAGATCTCTCTCTGGCTAGACAGCATTTCTAGTATGTCCTGCAGCAGGATTATTTCCAGATTTGTTGTGTTGCTCTTCCGTGTCCCCAGCTGGATTGCAAGCTGCTTGAGGGTCACTGTCCTGAAAGGCTGCTTTGTACATGTCCAAACACATAGGGCTCATGAATGTGTGTCAGAGGATTGGCACAAAACAGATCCATTTCTGTGACTCTCATCTTATCAGCCGACTGTGTTTTCACCCCCAGATTTTAGTGTGTAAGGGATGCCGAGAAAGAAGCTGACCTCTGAAGTGGCAACCCAGAGACTTCAATGAAGCTTGTGTCTCTTGGTTAGCCCTGCTGCTGATACTGAGTCACTACCAATTTGTGGTGATTTTAAGCCTCACTTTATGATTCACATTCTAAAAATGAGGTGAGGTTTTTATGGAGAACCCAATTCCAGTGTGAACTTAGCCTTACAATTATTGGGTTCTTCTGTGGTTTCCAGCTGCTGGCACAGCCACATCTCGTGGCTTATTGGATGTGGCTGTTTCATGGCAAATACCCAGAATCCATTTCACAGGATTATGATAGGAGGTTCCCTGTAATAAATTTGTTCCACCAGACTTTCTTGGGGCTACTTTTTATCTGTAACCAGCCCATGTCTGGATCTGGGATGGACAAGCTAAGGAAGTGTAGATAAACCTTTGGGGCTCTTCTTTCACTCACACTTTCTGAGAGGTAGTCTTGGTTCCTCAGCCAGACTATGCCTCTTTCAGTAAAGAGGGGATTGAGTGCTTGACTCCACGTAACATCTGGGAGCACTGCTCTAAAAATGATTGAAAAGAAAAATCCCTAATGCCAGAATGTGGAAATGACAGAAACGGGGTGGTTTCATGAAATTTGCATTCTAGTCCCGAGACTTCCACTAACGAGCTGTGTGACTTCTGGTAAGTTATTTAACAACAGCAGTGATGGCTACAGCGGACATTCATAAGGAGTTTAGACTGGGGCCTGGCATGTAGAAAGCCCTCTGTGCGGTCACCTGCTGTTACCATCATGATTGTTACAGGGGTTCATTACTCCCAGTATTAAGCACTCCGTGTATATTATCTCTTTTAATCCTTAAAATTATGAAGTGAGTCTTGTGATTCCTACTGTACAGGGGTGAAATGAGGCTTCGAGGCCAAACAGGATTCAAATCCCAGGCCCATGCCCTCATTCTCTGTTGCTACGTTTGATTTCCTTGGGCCTCAGTTTACTCATCTGTGAACTTGAGAGTTGGACTGTTGGTCTTTAAAATCTTTGAGCTCTAGGGGTGCCTGGGTAGCGCAGTCGTTAAGCGTCTGCTTTCGGCTCAGGGCGTGATCCCAGCATTCTGGGATCAAGCCCCGCATCAGGCTCCTCCGCTGGAAGCCTGCTTCTTCCTCTCCCACTCCCCCTGCTTGTATTCCCTCTCCACTGGCTGTCTCTCTGTCAAATAAATCAATAAAATCTTAAAAAAAAAACAAACAAACAACTTTGAGCTCTAAAATTTCTCTGTATTTGTCCCATTGGCCTCACCCTTTCCCTTCTCCTCTTCCCTTGTCCCCTCCCCCACCCACACTCATCTGTGAATTTTGTTAGATTCATCATCACGGGGCCGGGAGGTTGTTTTCCCCATTGGGCTATGACGCTGCATGTGTCAGCACATGTGTTGTGTTGTGGCTTTTTTGTTGTTGTTGGACCTGGCTTACATGCTGCTGTTGTGGGGAGAGGAGGAGTCCTACTCTTCTATTTTGCTGTCTCGTCTTGGCCTGCAGCCGCGAGCACACTGAGTGACACTAATGTTTGATGGGGCTTGAGAACGGCTTTAAGGCACAAGTCCGCCAGAGTCAGCTTTAGGATCTCTGGGCTCTGCGTGGTTCTCTGGTGAGACCTGGTTTTGGAGCACTGTGCTCTCCAGGCTGTTTGCACACGTCTGGTCCCGTGGTTGGTAAGAATCTTTGGAGAGGGACTTGGAAGAGAGATTTCCAGGCTTTCCATTCTGTGCACAGCTGGGGTAGCCTGGCAGATTTCCACATGGGGAGTTTCACAGATCATTTCATTATGGTTCTGTTGTAATTGATGTTTGTAAAGTACTTTAGTTGGGTGATTTTGCATGTATTCTGATACTTTTTTTTTTGTGGCTGTGATCCGAAGATCAGAATGTTTTGGCACCAGAAGACCCACGTCTCAGGGTCGTATCGATCACTTCCTGGCTTGGTATATCTACCACACCCGCTTATCATGGCCTCTCATTGATCGTTCTGTGTATAAGATCTTATCACAGAGAAAAAAAGAGTCCATTTGTCCCTGTTCTGGGATGTGTGAATTCTTCCAGTTAGAAGTCTGGAAGAAACATCTTAGGGCACCAAACAAGGGCCTGTAAACAGTGAAAATGTCGGATAAATCACTCCTCTCACCCCAAATGTCTTCATCTGTAAAGGAATTATAGTTCTGTCTGTCTTACTCAACTAAAATGGCTGTCGAATTAAATGAAGTATGGTATGAAAATATGTTTCTGGGGGCGCCTGGGTGGCTCAGTCACTTAAGCATCCGGCTCTTGGTTTCAGCTCCAGTCATGATCTCACAGTTGTGGGATCAAGCCCTTTGTTGGGCTGTGCTCAGTGTGGAGCCTGCTTCAGATTCTTTCTCCTTCTCACTCTGTTTCTCAAATAAATAAATAAATAAAATCTTTCAAAAATATATAAAAAATATGTTTTTGAAAATTATAAATGTATGCAAGCAGTTATTTTTAGATGGTATTGTATAGCAAAACTATTTTAGCTATCAAAAAAGACAAAAACTATTACATATTTCTGTTCTAACCCCAGCATAGATTATTTATAGCAGGTAATAATCTATACTAAAATTTCCTCAACATTTTTTTTGTTATGCACTGGTCAGAAGGCTGTGAGTTAAATTTTTTCTAGACTAAAATGAATATTTTAAGTATTCCATTAGTAAGAACTGATATTGTTCAGGGCAAATAGTAGCTCTTTTGTGGAAACACATTAATTTTGCATTAATTCAGATTTTATTAATTTATCATAAGAGCAAGAGCTAGGTTCAAATTGTAAATGGACATTGATAGTACAAACAGAATTATGAGTCTATTAAGTATCTTTCTATATACATAGAACATAATTGCAGTGTGAGTAAAGGCTAGACTTTTATGTACTAATTCAAATTGGCCTAGATTGAAAATATGTTTCTGTAACTCACATTTTTTACTAAAGCAAATATTCCCTTCCCATTTACTCCAAATGAACAAGATGACTCCATTTCTATTTCTCTTGATTGGTAAACCATACTTGGAGGTACCATCTGGAGATGTCTGGGTTTCTGCCAAAGATTTAAATCAGGCTTGCAAAGAGCTACCTCCTAAGGCAAGAAAGTGCTATGATTTAGTAGCAAAGAACATGCTTTTATTTTACCATCTAGTAAAAAAAAAGTGAAAATACTTAGAAAAGTTTTAATTTTTGTTTTACAGCAGTGGCATCCTATTATAAATGAAAGTATTTCCAAAATATAATGATTGGAGAAATTTGGGAATCTGATTGCTAAAATTTGCGCGATTATTTACAAGTCTGATCTGAAGGCCTATACAGAGATCTTGATGCTAAAGGCAGATACTTCTGTACAAGAAGTGAGGACAAGACAGGGCAGAGAGAAGTAATACAAGTTGGAAACCACCCAGACCCCCTCGTGGGCAGCGTTGAAAACTCTGGACCTGTGTAGATTGGATATAATGTGATGGTTGTCCTTTTTAATTATTATTATTATTTTTTAAACAGATTTCCGCTTGGCAGATTAGACAAAGGCAAGAGGGGCCAGTCTATCTACGTTCTGAGTGCCGCCCTCACGAGACCTTCATAACAGAGCTGGGGCCAAAGTCCACCGTGCTACCATACCCCCACCCCAGACATTGCTCTGGGGTTTGCCTGAGGCCATCAGTGTGAAGATGACCAGTGCCTTCCTAGCATGACGACCTTGGACCATGTGATCGCCACCCACCAGTCAGAGTGGGTCTCCTTCAATGAGGAGCCACTCTTTCCTGTCCCTTCCGAGGGTAAGGAGCGCTCTCATTTCTTAAGTAAAAATATTTAGCAAAGAACTACACTGTTTATAATGACTTCTCCTTGATCATTCTTTGGGTGGGATCTTAATATGTGAAAAAGAGCCAGTTTGTCACTTTCTTCAGGAGCAGTTTCTTCCACTTAGAAGCCTGGAGGAAGCATTTTTAGGAACCTTCGAGTCCCAAATGAAAGGACGTGGAAATCCCAAAAGTATTGGGTGCTTTCTTCCAAGGAGCATAAACTTTGTATTTACACATTACTTTATACTTGGCCTTTCAGGGTGTTACTCCCAACAGCAGCTTGGATCTCCTCAGTTTTTAAAGCATAGTTGTAAAGAGTGATAGGCGCTAGAGACAGATTGCTTGGGCTGGGACCCTGGCTCTGTCACAGCTAAGGGATGTTTCCTTGGGTAGACGGCCTCTTTAATCTCTCTGTTCAGTCATCTATCAGTGCAGGAGGGGTAATCACAGTACCTTCCTGGGGGGGGCTGTGAGGATTAAATGAATTAATATATGTAAAGTGCTTAGAACAGTGCCTGGTGTGTGGAAAGAGCTCAGTTAATTGTCACCCACGACTGCGATGGCTAAATTGACTTCTGGGGACCTGGTCCTCAGGGATGAAGGTCATGATAGGCGATGGGAGATATTTGCAGAGCCTCGCCGCCTGGTTCTGTCTTACTGCAGCTACCACTGTGAACCCCTATCAGCCTAGCTTCGTTGACAGCACGTGGAAAGTGTGAGTGGACAGGTGAGCCATCCAGTATGGTGGCCGTGGGGCTGCTGAGTCCTTGAAATGTGGCTAGTCGGAATTGAAACGTGTTTTAAGTATAAAATACCCACACTGAATTTCAAAGACCTAGTGAAAGTAAGATATTTCATTAATAACTTTTATATTAATTACATGTTAGAATGATAATTTTTCAACATACGGAGTTGAAATTTATATTAGTAAAAGTAGTTCACCTCTTTTTACTTCCTTTAAATGTGGCTACTAAAATTACATATGTGGTTCAGCTCTTATTTCTGTTGGGCAGCACCAGTCTAAAGGGTTTGGGTACATGCAGGTAGACTAATTTGTGTGGCTCGTGATAGGAGAAAAAAGTTCTCTATTAGTACTTTGATTTTTACAATGTTTTCATATAGTACAATTATACTGCTTTTGGCATGCAGTTGAGAAACTTGAACACGTGTCTGGATTTGTGTAACCACCACCACAATTAGGATATAGTTCTTTAAAAAAAAATTTTTTTTTGGAAGGCTGTTAGAAGACCATAGAGTGCTAGAAAGGTAGGGGCCCCATTCAGCTGATCGCTGGTACAGAGTTTGCACCTGGCGGTCCGCAGATGCACGTGGTTTGGACTGCACAGAATTTGAAGTGTGAATTTGAATGTGTTTAGTCCAGACAGAAGCTCTCCTGTTCAGCCAAAGTCTCCGTCAGTCCCTTGCCTTTAGCTTTTCTCCTTCCACTCAGTTATATTCTGTTTGGCCTCTATAAGCATTGTTGTTTGTGACCCTCAAGGCCTGGAGTAGATGCTAGGATAAGAATAGTGAATAAGATTTCCATTCTCAGCCTGCGTGGATCCTGGTTGTGGGCATGCTGAGGTTATCCTTCAAACGCGTTATTAGGAAAACACTCTCTTAGCATGGAGGCAGGTGGGCATGGCTGTTTCTTCACCCGAACCCACCGGGATGGTGAGTCTTGTGATCACCCTTTACCTATCCTTGGGATTTTCCTCCGTGAGGGTTTTGAAGGGTGGCCTTCCTCATGTGATTGATGGTGGTGTCTGGTATGTGTTTCAGGGGGCACCGAAGAGCACCTCCCAGCACTGTCATCTTACTCAGACCAGTCTGAGAGCTCCTCTGGGGAGAACCACGTGGCAGATGGAGGCTCTCAGGAGCTTTCCCACTCGGAGCAGGATGACTCCTCTGAAAAGCTGGGCCTCATCTCTGAAGCCACCTCCCCTCCTGGGAGCCCCGAGCAGCCCTCACCAGACCTGGCCTCGGCCATCAGCAACTGGGTTCAATTTGAAGACGACACCCCCTGGACCAGCACATCACCACCTCAGAAGGAAACAGGTGAGACAGGTGGGAGGCTGAGAAGGGTTTGGGCTTAGGTCCGTGCTCACCAGGGATGTTTTGCCATGAGAGGTGTACCAGGGCTGCCGGGAATCTACCAGAGCCCTCCGGCACCGGACATGCAAGAGCGCTGGCAGAGATCTCATCTGGCTCATTTCCACAACTAGGCTTTGTTATCAAAGCCTATGGAAGGATTTATGTGCTCTGGGCCATTTCTAGCCTTCTGTACTTGTCCCTGGCTGTTAACCTGTCTTTGGAAGTATGCATATTTATTTATCTATTAGGTATTGGAATTATGTTTCCTCAGCACCTAAATTATAAGCTCCTTACAAGCAGAAATGAATGTCTCTCAGAACATGGACCACCATCAATTTCTAGTAGAGTCACAAGTTAAACATGGATATACTTGTGTCCCAGACCTGTTAGATCTAAATCCTCAGGGGTGGGAACTATCATTAATGATAATTCTCTTACTTAGTGGCATTTCAGTAGCCAGAAGCTGCTCGAGGGAGCTTAGCGAAGCCAGAGGAGTTGGTAGTGCCCACCCTGGTGACCTGGCTGCTTATTTTATCGTGCACCAACGTGTGCCCACGCTGACTGGATAACCTTTGTGACTGTCTGAGTTCTCCATTTGCTGTGTAACAAATTACCACAAACTTAGCGGTTTAAACAATGTAACTATTTTCTTACAATTTCTGTAGTTCAGAAGTCCGAGTGTTGGATGTGGTGTCACTGGGCTCATACAGACTGCTGGCAAGACTGCATTTCCCCAGGAGGCTCTAGGGAAGCATCTGTTTCCTGGCCCTTTCCAGCTTTTCGATGCTGCCCACATTCCATGGCATGTGGCCCCTTCTTCTGCCTCCAAAGCCAGCAGTGCTGCTCTCTCTGTGCCTTTCTTCTGTAATCCCATCTCCCTCTGATTTCTGCCACTTCTTCCACTTTTTAGGACCCTGTGGTTAACGTTTAGTGCACCAAGATAATTCAGGATAATCACCCCATCCCAGGCTCCTTAACGTCATCACGTCTCCAAAGCCCCTTTTGCCATGTACAGTGACATAGTCCCAGGTTCTGGGGATTAGGACATGGACATCTTTCGGGCGACATTATTTTGTCTACCACAGAGACCTACAAGAGAAAAGTAAGATTGATAGTTTTTTTTTTGTTGTTGGTGGGTTAAATGTTTTGCTAGTTTTAATTTTTATTTTTTTAAAGATTTTATTTATTTATTTGAGAGAGAGACAGCCAGCGAGAGAGGGAACACAAGCAGGGGGAGTGGGAGAGGAAGAAGCAGGCTCCTAGCAGAGAAGCCTGATGTGGGGCTCGATCCCAGAACGCTGGGATCACGCCCTGAGCCGAAGGCAGACGCTTAACAACTGTGCCACCCAGGTGCCCCTAGTTTTAATTTTTAAAAACAATTCTTTTGGTTTTCAAACATGTTTTCGGCACCAAAAAAACAATTGTTAAGAAAATATAAAGCATGATTCTATATAATAACCACTTCCATTTTTACATAATAATTTACATATTATGTATATTTTTCATATTTTTTTAAAGATTTTATTTATTTGAGAGAGATGGGGAGACACAGCATGTGCGCATGGGCACAAGCAGTGGGGAGGGGCAGAAGGAGAGGGACAAACAGACTCTCCACTGAGCAGGGAGCCCGAAGACAGGGGGCTCATTCCCAGGACCCTGAGATCATGACCTGAGCAAAAGTCAAATATGTAACTGACTGAGCCACCCAGGCACCTCTCTACTTGTTCGTATTTAAACATCAGATTTGTTAGTGAATCGTTGGTGAGAGAGCCGTGACAGTCAGAGCAGCATGGATGAAATGTCAGGTCCAGACAGGCGTCCTGGTCTGGCTGGAGGAGGGAGGAAGTAAGCTTTACTGAACACCCAACAGGACAGTGGGCGGTTGAAGCATTTATCCATGTTTAGAAGAGTTACCCAACACTGGGGAGTGAATCAGTACAGAAGTTTCTTATTTTTAGGGGCACCTGGGTGGCTCAGTCAGTTGGGCGACTGCCTTTGGCTCAGGTCATGATCTCGGGGTCCTGAGATTGAGCCCTGCCTTGGGCTCCCTGCTCGGCGGGGAGCCTGCTTCTCCCTCTCCCCACTCCATCCCTGCTTGTGCTCTCTCTCTGTCTTAAATGAATAAATAAAATCTTTAAAAAAAAAGTTTCTTATTTTTCGTAAGATGTGTTTACCAAATACTGTCTCAGGCACCATGCTGAACGCTTTGACTTCATCCTCTCATGTACCTTTTACAGCAATCATATGAGGAGAGCATGGATATTATATTTATATTGGACATGAGGAGACCGAAACAGATAGTGGTTTAGGAATTTGCCCGAGGTTGTATGCTGGAAAGTGACAAGGGAGAGCTTCCAAGATAGGCAGGCTGGCCCCCAGATGTTGGAACAGTCCAGGAATGCACGATGGTCTGTTCGTGTCCGCCTTCCTGCTGTTCCTGCCCGCCTTCCTGCTGTTCCTGCTGTGGTTTCCTCTGCTCCCTGATTCCCAGGAGCCAGGGGAGGTGCGGGATGGGTACAGTGGTGTTCCTCTACTCACTTGCCCCAAACTGGCCATGCTTTCAGTTCATTAAATGCCATATATTTATGGCATTCAGATTTGTTCGCATCTCGTTCATACCTTACCTTTATCTTCAAAGATTTCCTGATAACTCAGAACTGTGTTTATGGTGGTTGCATAGATGGTCAGTTTGCTTCAGTTCCTCAGCACTTAGTTTTGCAAAACTAACTCGGGTTAGTCATACTTTTGCTGCCTCCATCTGACCAAGGATCTTAGCTTGTCATTAATGGTGCTTTTGACATATCATTAAAACCTTTTCTTTTAATGCAGCAGTTCTCGAAGTCTGTAGATCCCTGGGATTGCCCAAAAATCTCTCAAGGGGTCTGTGGGGTCAAAATCACTTTCATAATAATTCTAAGATTGCCTTTTTCACTGCATTAGAATTTGCATTGATGGTACAAAAGTAATGGTGAGTAAAACTTCTGGCTACCATGGACTCATACTAAAAAAAAAGTCAGTTTCACATAATACCCTTGATGTAGTAGTAAAAATCATTAATTTTATTAAATCGTGATTCCCAAGTACATCTTTTTAATATTCGATGTGACAAAGTGGCATAAAGCACTTTTGTGCCATACTTAAGTATAATGGTTGTCTTGAAGGAAAATGGGTGTTATTTACTTTTTTGAGAGAGAGAGAGCAGGGGAAGGAGAGAGGCAAACAGACTCTGTGCTGTGTGTGGAGCTGGATGCGGCTGGATCTCAGGACCCTGAAATGATGACCTGAGCCAAAGTCAAGAGTTGGACACTTAACTGATTGAGCCACCCTGGTGCCCCTAAATTTTTTTTAATGAAAAAGAATTCATTTAAAAAATCAAAATTATTTAAAAATTATTTTTTAAAAATGAAAACAATGCAAAAAAAAAAAAAACAACAACCACCCCCTTGATGAGCAAAATATCAGCTTCTTTTCTTTTTTCTTTTTTTTTTTATTTGACAGAGATAGAGACAGCCAGCAAGAGAGGGAACACAAGCGGGGGGAGTGGGAGAGGAAGAAGCAGGCTCATAGCAGAGGAGCCTGATGTGGGGCTCGATCCCATAACGCCGGGATCACGCCCTGAGCCAAAGGCAGACACTTATAACTGCTGTGCCACCCAGGCACCCCAAAATATCAGTATTTTAAAAACAAGATTCAGCAAACAAGATTTGCTTGATTGCCACACTGGGCTTACCGTAATCCTGGCCGTAGTTCCAATAAAAGTTTATTTACAAAAATAGGTGGTTAGTCTTGGGCCATAATTTGCTCATTGATATTTTTAAAATACTGCATTTAAGGGGCGCCTGGCTGGCTTGGTTGGTGGAGCATGTGACTCCTGATCTTGGGGTCGTGAGTTCAAGCCCCATGTAGAGCCTAGAGCTTACTAAAAAAAAAAAAAGTGTATAGTAAAATACTGTGTTTAAAATGTTGTTTGATTCCTGAGATTTTTGGTTCCCCAAATTTTGTACCCAAAGGAGGTGTGCCTCACTTGCCTTACCCTAGTCCCTGATCTGCATTATAATAAGGTTATGGAATGTATTGATATTACTAGAGAACAAATCCAGAAATGACAATTTTCAAATGTGTTGGAAGCATTATCGTGGCTTGAAAACTACTCAAACAATAATTCTCTATGTTTCCATATATGAGTTTAATTCATCCTTCTAGAGGTGGAGCTGTCTGACTCAGGAGGAGCCTGTAGGCTGGTTTGCCAGCAGACTTGAGGCTTGCCGTGTGGGCAAAAAGCAGGAATAAACCATGTGTAGGGCCAGCTCCACCTCAGGTGGTGTTCCAGGGACCCAAGAACCATGCTTGGAGCATCAGAGTGGTAAATAAATCCACGGCTCCAATTCCACCTCTCCTGTCAATACCCAACCTGACCCATCAATTTCCCTATTACCCCTTTCTGCCCCACCCATGTAGGCTAGTTCCCTCATGGGTTTCCTCACACAGATTGAGTTTGACAAGAGTGGTTGATAGAGCTAAGGCCATGTGATAAGGAGAAAGGAGGCTTCGACCCTGTCAACACAGATAATGCAGACATTCCCCAAGATAGACAGTTCTGTTCTGATGGCTATTGGGCAGCTCAGATTTTAATTTAAATCCAAAAGGTTGGGGTCCTGTGCATTGTCAATAATATCATATATGTAACTGCATTACACCAAATAATGTGGGCATTACACCAAAATAACACAGATGTGTGCAGCAAGTATCCTCATAGTGATAGAGACAGTCTGAGGTTTCTTACAGTCATTGCTGCCTGCTCTATTCTTTTGTTAATAACTAAGTTTTCCTGGTGTGATAGGCAAAAATAAGAGCCCCCAAAGATATCAAGTCCCACTCCCTGGAACCTGTAAATGTTATCTTATTTGAAGATAGGGTCTTTGCAGATGTGATAAGTTAAGGATTTTTACTTATTTTATTTTTTTGTTTTTTAAAGATTTTATTTATTTAGTTGTCAGAGTGAGAGAGAGGGCATAAGCAGGGGGAGCTGCAGGCAGAGGGAGAAGCAGGCTCCCCGCTGAGCAAGGAGGCCATGCGGGACTCCATCCCAGGACCCTGGGATCATGACCTGAGCCGAAGGCAGACGCTTACCCAACTGAGCCACCCAGGTGCCCCAAGTTAAGGATTTTTAGATTGATATTCCTGGATTATCTGGGGTGGGGAGCCCTAAGTGCAACCACCTATGTTCTTATAAACGGGGGGCAGAGGGAGATTTTGCCCACACAAAGAAGGCAATGCGAAGACGGAACAGAAAGGGATTTGAAGATGCTGGCCCTGAAGATCGGAGTGATGAGTCCACAGCCGAGGAATGCTGGCAGCCCGCAGAAGCCTGGAGAGGCAGGGAATCTGTTCTCCCCCAGAGCCTCTGGAGGGACTACTGCCAGGCAGACATCGTGATTTCGGCCTAGTGATTCTGACTTCAGACTTCTGGCTTCCAGAACTGGGAGGGAACAAAGTTCTGTTGTTTTAAGCCACGAAGTTTGTGTTGATTTGTTACAGCGGCCCCAGTAAACTAATTACCAAATCTCCAAAATCCTAAAATGGAATCATTTGCATAAGACTGAAAATGAGTCGGTCTGGGCTAGGGGAGCATCTGTGATAGTGCAAACCATTTATTAAGCAGCTGTGTTAGCCAGTATGTTTTATTTCCAAAGTTTATAGCCTTTTATAGTTTATTCATTGAGTCACGGAATATTTATTCCGTACCTCCTCTCTGTAGTTGTCTTAGGTGCGCGTATTCAGATACAAAACTGGGTAATGTAGTGCTTGGAATTTAACAGAAGTCTGTCGAGCTTCTTCCTGTGTCCTCTCTAGTAGGAATCCATAGCCACCCTGCTCCCATGGTTCCCCCGTCTGCCTCCCAGTTGACCATCTTTCAGTTACTGCATGTCTTAAAAAAAAAAAAAATTTTTTTTTTCCCATTTCATGGTAGCTGAAAAGTTGAAGGTACTTTGAAGAAGCAAAGGAAGAAGTGGGTGTCGGGAGAATTGCTTGCCTAAATGGTTCATTTTATAACCAGGCCCATCGATTGTCTCTTCCTGGGAAGGATCAAAGTCTGCATTTAAAGCATTCACCCTTTTTATTTATTATTTGATTGTGGGTTTTCCCCAGAGCTCCTGTTCAGTTTTGCCCTAGATCAGTGGTGCCCACTTGGAGAAAACGATGTGTTGGCTGGATGGCCAACTTCCACACAATGAGCAGCTATCTGGTTCTTTTTAGTCCGACAATATAGAAATGACTTGTCCATCAATTTCTCATCCACTCTAAAAAAATGCTTCTCTTAGTTTATTAATTTCCAGCAAGCAGACCCTGGGCCTGTTTTTGGCTATAGCTTCACCCTGTGTATATTAAGTAAACTTTTTTTAGTATGGACAGCCCATGAATGAAACAGAATTGGGGCAAGAGAGATACTTGATGTGCTGTATTTAAACATGCAGAAATTGGGAATCTGTTGGTGAACTGTGGAATGTATCGGTGTGTCTCAATGCATATAGTTGGTGACGTTTAGCCAGAAATAAGGAAAATCTGTGGAAAGTCTTTATGGCTTCAGCTATCTTTTCCAGCCACATCAGTATCACCAGAGCAAACCAGTTCTTGTCCCTATAATGTAGCTACAGTTTCTTTGTTTCTTCCCATTTTATCCCCATGTCTTGTGTGTTTCTGTTACATGCCTAGCACTTTCTGGTCAGATATCTCTGTGTCAGGAGAAAGGGGAAAATGTGCATTTTGGACTTGGGAGAAGGAAAGTTTCCTCTACCTTTCAAAGTTTCTTCTGGCTGGTCTAAGACTTCAATTGACATGAGACAGATTCATAGGAGAAAATAAAATATAATTTTGTACTGTGGGAACCCCACATACACAAGAGGTTCCTAGGCAGGTAAAATGAGGTATATATGCTATCCTGAGCTAAGGAATGGGGGAGGGGACTGAGGCTTCAAAGGGGAGGAGGCCGATTCACAGGACAGTAAGAAGAACAGAATGTTTGAGAATTAGATGCTTGCCCTGCCATGTGGATGGGTCACTCAGATAAAATTTATCTCTGGTAATTATCCTTATTCTGGGAAAGATACTCCATTTAGATTCTTCTAGGTAGTAAAAGGAGGGGCAAAAGTTTCTCTCCAGCCCACAGGGTCTCAGCTGCCTTCAGCTCAAAATAATCCACATGCCAAAGTGGGACTTTGTGAGGAGACCTGCTTTGAACCCCTTCAGCCCCATCCCATGCAGCCTCTTTGTGGAAATTTTTTAATGAGATGATCATGGTCTTGACCTAAAAGAAAGAGGGAGGATAAGAAGGAGGATAAATGGAATGGAATAAAGCTATTCCTAGTCTGGATTTTGGGAAGCAAACAGTGGAGCCTTACTCAGCCAGCTGGTCTGTACCCTCACACCCAGGCTGGCAAGAAGTTGTGAAAGACAGCACATGTGTGCACACATGGGGTCGTTAGGTGGAGAAACGTTATGTGGGTTACTCCTTTTCCCTCAGTTCCCATTCCTGCACTGTTCACAGTTTTTCTGGCAGAAGAAGAGCAAAACAAACAAACAAACAAAAAAACCCCAAAGGATTTGTCTTTTAAGCTGTGCCACCTACCTACGAATAAAACCAAGGGAGTGTTGGATTTCAGCCTGGAATGGGATTGTACTGTTTGCCCAAATTAAAATGCAAGGAGGCTGAAGGCACAGTGGAGTAAGGGACAAAGAGACTGTCATTAGTGGTAAATCTCTTATTTTTGTGGCATATAATTGTCGGAAGCTGCGCTGGGGAACTTATGTAAGCCAGAGAGTTGTTCCTCCCCACCTTGGTGACCTGGCTACTGATTTTATCCTGCACTGAAGCATACCAGGGTTGACTGGATACCGAGGAGCCACAGGTGGTGGGAATGACACCTCCAGAAATGCTTTAAGTCCATCAGGGGACAACTTTGTTTTGGATTTCAACTAGTTCAGGATTTGAAATGAAGAAGTGCCATCATGGTTGGTCTGGGAAAAAGGAGACACATCATCTCTCTCAGAAAAAAAAGAATAAGATGAGTCAATGGAGGGACAAAGCCTTTTTGCAACCACATCTATCAGAAAGACTACTGTCATCAATTCTTTGTCCTGAGGATGTTAGGAATAGGGAACATATAAATCATGCCCCCTTTGTCAATATGGGTCCCTCCATTAAAACCTCTATCTGAAATTTGATGGAGGCCATGTGTGGGATTCATATCTCTCTGACTTAACAAGAGCACTTTGGCTCAGGCCATGTTGATAGATATTCTCTTTAAAATAAAGGTTTTTATTAAAACCTTAACGGCCCAATACTTAAGAGTTAAAGTAGCCACAAGAATACTGCTCACATTTTAGTCTGAAAATGCCATGTAATTGAACTGGGTTACCCACTGAAAAAAGGTCAAGAAATTTAACTGAAAACTTATTTGCTGAACCCTGAATCTTAATGGATAGATATTCTGCTACACCTGAGAACAGCAGCAGAACACAGCAGATCCAAAGTGTTAAAACAAACAAGAAAAACAACAACAACAACAAAAAAACGACCCACTAAACTTCTGGTGAATCTGTTCAAATCAAAATTGAATCTGTATGTTGTTCTCTAAAGAAATAGTTTTGAAAATGAGCCTAACCCCTGGCGGTATTTTGTTCACATTGGGTCCCTTAGAAGTAGTGTTTCTGAGTTTCTCTGGTGGCAAAACGTTTTCCTAATTTAGTATTTTGTCTCCTCTGTTTTAAAATTCCACCATGTACCAGGAAGAATGTAGCAGTCAGCTTATATATCACCTAAAATCTTTATAAAGATCCTCTCAGAGCAAAGGCTGATTTTATATATATATATAAAATGCATATATATATATGCATTTCACAAGTGTATGTGTGTGCTTAGAATATGTTTGCAAATGCATGCAGATAAATTGACTTGAAAGAGCAAAGTTCATTCCCAAAATTAAAAGAAAGAAATTGTGGCACTATTTTCAGCATGAAGCTTCCTGTTCACTCATCGTGTTATGCGCTGACCTTCCTCCACAGACGTTGCAATTTTGCGGCAAGGCCAAGGCTGAATTGGACCCATTATGCAGATGCTGCAGGATGTGCATAATTACAAATATAAAAAAAAATTTCATTTCCGGAACATTTGTTCCACAGCCCAAGCAAAACACTAATATTCCCTTGTGCTTCAAATGTCTTCCCCAAAAGCTTGGGCTAAGGCCTTCCCATTGTGTCTGGGGAAGCTAATTATCTGGGACCAGAGAAAGAGCCGCTTGTTTGGGGGAAGACCAGAGATGATGTCAGCCATTTAAGAGGGAGGCAGGGGTGACAGCTGAGAGACTTAATCCTGAAGAAGACTGGCCCAGTGGTTAATTTCTATTATACTTTTTATTCTGGCTACTGCGGGTGGGAGTGGAATAAGATTCCAGCCATTTGGTGAATATGTAGCCAAGGCCCATTGTATTTGGCATGCATATGTATTTCCCTCTTCAACAGAGGACGTTTTATTTTCATTTAATACCTTGAATTGTTCTCTGCTTTTAAGAGTAATTAATGACCTTTCCGGAATCCATCTTAGACAGTGGTGTACTGAGGAATGGATTCTAACAAGGCCCTTCTTCCTTGGGGCCTGATGCCCTCTGCCCCTCTCCACTGGGCACCACCACTCTGCTCTAATCACTACCTCTCCTGCTGTTCCTGACAAGCTCATTTCTGCTCTTGCTGTTTCCTTGGCCCCCAGACCTCTCCCTACATTTTCACTCAGAGCTCTGCTCAAGCATCATGTCCCTCTGCCCCCACTCTCTAGCTTTTTCCTGCATTAAATGTCTTTACAGCCCATGTTTCTACCTGAAATTAAGTTATGTTTGTTTGTTTATTGTCTGTGTTCCCCACTAGAGGAGAGAGACGTCGTCTATCTCATTCACTCTCTATCCCAGAATATGGAGCATGGAACTCCCTAGGTACTCACTCAGTATTTGTTGGATTAATGAATGAAAGATGAAAGATGTATATGAAACATCCCGCAGAATGACTGACTCCCATTTATGGGGCACATGAGCTGTTAGTTAGAACCTGAGGCATGGCGTCCTCAGTCCAGTGAATTGTTATTATTTTTTCACAAAGTAGGCAAAGAAAGTAGGCTGACCTTTTCCCCATTGTGCCCTTTGCTTATCAGTTATCATCAGTTTTGATTTACACACAGTGCACACACACGTGAGTATACGTAGCACACAGATATACATACATATACACACACAGTATATGTGCATAACGTGCTTATATACATGTATGTATACTATACGCATAACATAATTATGATACTTATACAGACACATATTTCCCCCGGGAGATGCTTAAAAAGCACAATTATAACTGTCCATTATATTTTTGTCATGTTTGAAGCCACTATCATGCCATTTGGGCAGGAGAGAGGATCTCTGGAAAATGACTTCTTCCATTTATCTAAAAGATACTTTAAAGTATTTTATCAAAACTCCAATATTCTCCTTTTCCAGAATGTGGTAGCTTACCCAGGGGTTCTCTGTGGCCTATCTCACCCTCAGCGTGGGACACAAAATGCAATAAAATGCCAGGCATGCATTAATTAACTAGTTCATTCATGCAAAAGATATTTAGGTGCTGGGATGCAATTATGAGAAAATTGGCCAAAGTCCCTGTTCTCCACGTGGTGGTTACCTAACGGTTGGGCAGTCTGTTACCATTGAAGCCTTCTGGGGTAAGCAAGAGCTCCTCTGAACCAGTCCTGGGACGGCTTCTTGGTATTGCCAACTATGAGCTAGCAGGGAAGCCACAAATGAAGAATGCAATTAGATCTATTTTATATTAATGGGTGGGCATGTTTATAGCATTGGAAAAATAATATAGCCCTAGTGAGTAGACATCAAAGTATAAATAAAGGCTATGGCATCAAAATGTATGTAAGCATTTAAGTTTTAGTCTAGGATACCAAAGGATAAAAAGAAAATATTTTATTTGCTGTATTAATTGTTTTAGCTGACAGCTTGCCAGTTTATTATTCGTTCAAGCAATGGTGCTTTGAATTCTCACTGTGCAGGGCACTGGGGATATAGTGTAATATTCTGGCCCCACGGAGCATACTTTTCTGCTGGAGGAGCCATACCAGAAACACAATAAAGATGCAGATACAGTGTAAGTGTTAAACAGTATGGTTAGCAGGAGGGAAAGAAACATGAGGGAAAGAAAGAGAGTGGAGTGAGGGAGGATGTGAAATTTTACATATGATCAGGGAGTGAGTTTCTGAGCAGTAACTTTTCAGTGAAGGCATGGGGGAAGCAAGGAGTGAGCCTTGCAGAAATTGGGGAAGGAGCTGTCCAGGTGAATGGAACTGCAAATGATGAGCCTCTGAGAGGGTGCAGTGTCCTTGTTGATGGTATGCGACTGGAGTGGGGTGACATGGGGAGAAGAGAAGGGGATGAGGCAGAGAGTTCATGAGGACTCAGACCACGAAGTGCTTCGAGGGTACAGGGAAGACCTTGGCGTTCACTGTGGAAGAGGGGGGAAGCCATGGGAGGATTTTGAGCAGTGATGTGGTAAGGTCTGCTTTGATTCCAACAGGTAATGCTGTGAAAGCTGTGTGGTTGCTCTGTTGAGAACAGACTGAGAGGAGGAGGACACTTGGGGAAGCAGGATGACCCGGTGGGAGGCCTCCGGAACCATCCAGAAGGGATGGTTGTTCCATGAAAGAGGGATATGCAAAAATAACCTCCAATGGCCACAGGAGCACAAAGGCCAGCAAGAAAGGCCAACAGGTCCACCTTGACAAGAAATGGTTTATTAAAGGGACTTAGGGACAGAAGCATGTCTTGGGCAGCTGCAAGCTGAATAGATCTCTATGACCCCACCTCCCATAAGACCTGCTTTTGTAGCCCTTGAGGCTGGGGAGGAGTCCGGGTGGACCACCCCAGGGGGAACGTTTGAGAGTAGTGCTGTGTCACAGTCATTTCTCCCGTGCTGATTGAGGACGTTAGGCCCCAAGGGTGTACTTAAGGGTGAGGTTAGACAAGAAAGAATAATGAGGGACGGAGCTGTGCTCAAGAAGATGTCACGTTGTCATGCAGATTTGTCTACAGCTTTGTCCAGGAGTCTGGGTCACTGAGCAGTGTCGTGGGCCAAGGTGGTAGCTTGGAGATGGTGGGAAGTGATTGGATTCCAGATGTATTTTGAAGGGAGGACTCGGAGAAGTTGTGATGGACCAAATGTGAGAGGAATCAAGGGTGGCTCAAAGGGTTTGTTCTGAGCACGTAGAAGGATGAAGGAACTGGTGTGGAGGGGCTACTGGGAGCTTAGTTTCAGGTAGGTAAGGCTGGAGACCTACGTGGAGATTTCAGGTAGATTTGGACATAAGTTTAGGTCTGGAAGTAATAACCCACTTGACCCTTTTTCAGTGCGTCTTTGTGCAGGCACTTTTCCAAGTGCTTGGCCAGTATCCACCTAATCCCCCTGTGAAGTGGGTACAGTTGTCAGCCCCATTTTTGCAGGTGAAACCTTTACAGCAGAACAGATAGGTTAAGTAACTTGCCTCAGGTTGCAAGACTGGGCATAGAATGAGGCAGACAGTCTGGATCCAGGGTCCTGGCACCTAACCTCTTAGGAAGGGAGGGGTCGCAGATTTCTATCTTTTTTTACTGTATTCTTTGCTGGATGGATGTGGCTGTGAAGAGCCCTGGTGTCAGCAATCTGCTGCCCTCTGGCCCAGGTGTCCAAGGCCTGGCCCCCTGGGAGGAGAGTCAGCCCTAGGCTCCATACTTCCTCTCAACAGCTCAACTCCTCTTGTGGCCTGAGGACATTCACTTCAGAACCTAAATAAAGTTATTCATCTAAGATTTCTTTTCTTTTTAAAGATCTTTTTAAATTTTTATTTATTTGTTAGAGCACAAGCAGGGGGAGTGGCAGGCAGAGGGAGAAGCTAGTTCCCCACTGAGCAAGGAGCCCCATGCAGGACCCTGGGATCATGACCTGGACAAAGGCAGACGCTTCACTGACTGAGTCACCCAGGCGTCCCTCATCTAAGATTTCTAAGCTGATAGATAAATAAAGAGTATTGACCAAATAAGAACAGTGCTTTTGAGATGTAGGGACTTTGCCTCTCCCAGCTGCATTATTTCTAGTTACTCTTTCAGGGAAATACTGAAGTGTTATCCTAAACAAATGTAAAACACCAGTGTGAAAATACAAATAATTAAAATAGCTTTCTTTCTCAGTATCTCTTGATATGTGGTTTTAATAAGCTTTATTACCTATTGAATAAATATGAAGCAACATAGTTAAAGTGTATATTAAATGAGAAAGAACAACAGTACAACCCCATCACCCAGTTTACTAAATAGAATATTGTCATCACCCAGAAGCCCCCATGTTTCCCCGCTGATCATATCAGACATCCTGTTCCTCCCCCCTGTATCATTAACCTCCTGGAGTTTGTGATACAAACTACATTGTTTTTCTTAACAGCTTTCCTGCCTATACATGTATCAAGAATGATATAATTTAATTTCACCTCTTTTTGAACTTTATATAAATGGAATAATACTGAATGTATTATTTTGTAGCTTGCTCCTTTAACACGACATTATTTATGACATTTTTCCATGTCACCTGCAGCTATAGTTCCTTTAGTTTTTATTGCTGTGTATTCCATTATACTAATATAGCACGATTCAGTTATCCATTCTATTACTGTCCAGTATTTGCCTTGTTTCTACTTTTGGCACTTAAGAATATGTTTCTATGAGCATTTTTTTTTTCCTTCCTATGAGAAATTCTAAACATACAATCTAGAGACCAAGTACAAGTGGTTCTCTCATGTAAGAATCAGAGGGGACTTGCTGGGCTGTAGATAACACCAAGCCATTTTCTAAGATGGTTCTAGTTTACTCTGTCAACCATGTATAAAAGATGCTGAGTCACCACTTCCTTGTCTGCATTGAGATTGTCATATTTTCTTTTTTTAAATATTTTTTCTTTTTTTTTTTTTTTAAGATTTTATTTATTTATGTGACAGAGAGACAGCCAGAGAGAGAGGGAAACAAGCAGGGGGAGTGGGAGAGGAAGAAGCAGGCTCCCAGCGGAGGAGCCTGATGTGGGACTCGATCCCAGAATGCTGGGATCACGCCCTGAGCCAAAGGCAGACGCTTAACGCCTGCGCTACCCAGGCTCCCCTTAAATATTTTTTTCTATTGGTGAGACTAAGCTTTTTTTTTTCCATTTGGATTTTTTTTTTCTTTCATAAAAGTCCTATTCAGATGTATTCTTGTTGGGGTCTCTCCCTTTTTCTTGCTGATTTCTAGGAGTTCCTTGTGGTTATGATATATGGCAGTATTTCCTACACATGGATGTAGGATAAAGTGGATAGTCTTTTCACTCTCTTTATAGTTCCTTTTGTAAAAAGAAGTTCTTAATATTAATGGTATGAAATTTGTTTGTTTTTATGCTTAGTGCTTTCTGTGTCTCAGTAAAGGAAATCTTTCTCTACCCTGAAGTCATGAGCGTGTGTGGTATATGTCTTCTAAAATATTTCTTTTCTTTTTTCTTTTTTCTTAAATTTATGTATTTAGGGATGCCTGGCTGACTCAGATGGTTAAGTACCTGCCTTTGGCTCAGGTCATGATCTCAAGGTCCTGGGATCGAGCCCCACATCGGGCTCCCAGCTCAGCGGGGATCCTACTTCTCCCTCTCCCTCTGCCCCACCCTCTGCTTGTGCTCTCTCCCTCTCCCTCTCCCTCTCAAATGAATAAAAAGATTTATGTATTTATTTGAGAGCGCGAGAACACACATGAGCATGCGGGAGAGGGGCAGAAGGAGAGGTAGAGAGAGTTTCAAGCAGACTCCACCCTGAGCTTGGAGTTCAATGCAGAGCTTGATTTCATGACCCTGAGATTATGACCTGAGCAGAAACCAAGAGTTGGACTTCACTGGCTGTGCCAACCAGGTACCGCTAAAATATTTCTTGTGGAGCCTTTTATGCTTTGACATTCAGTCCACCTAGAATTGAATTTTCCATTTGGTGTGAAGTAGGAGTTTAATTTCATTTTTTTTCTATATAGTGTTTTACTATTATTTCTATTATTTTATTCATTTTAACATATATTATTAAAATTCTGCTTTGTTCATATCTAAATAGTGTGATTCTGCTTATTAATATGAGGAAAAAATGTGCAAGGATTTTGAGAATGAAGTAAATCTGTAAACCGATTTGGGGAGAATTAACATCTTTACAACATTAACTTTTTAAAACCCTAATTATATCTCTCCACTAATTTAGATCTTCTGTACAATCTGTTAATAAACTTTAGAAGTATCTCCTCTGAGGACTTGTGCATCTTTTGTTAGATTTATTATGATATATGCTTGATTTTTTTTGTTGCTGTTATAAATGCTATCTTGTTTTAATTTTCTACATATTTCTTGTTAATATTCAGAAATGCAGTTATTTCTGTATATTTTTAAAAACACAAGTACTCTGCTAAAATTATTAATTTGCTAATTTCTTAGGGTTTTCTGGTTATTTCCTGTATAAAAATATCTGCAAAGAATAAGTTTTATTTTTTCACTCCTTTTTATTTCCTGCCTACTGTGAAGGTTCTGACCACACATAGGATGTTGCATAGAAGTGGGAGTAGTGGGCACCTGTCATCTGGATCAGGATCTCCAAGGGAAAGCTCTCCAGCAGTGCATAGTGTTTGCCATAGAGTTTTGGGGTTAGCTCTACTATGTCTAGGGAACTTCTTCTGTTTCTAGTCTGCCAAAAATTAACATGAATAAATACTAAAATTTATTCAGTGCTTTCCCTATATGTATTATGATAAAAATATGGTCTTTAATCCTTTAATGTATTATTATGGTTAATTACATTAATTTAATAATGTTAACCCACACATTATCAACAGGGTGATATTACCTCCAGTGGGGCTAAAAAAGTTCTTGGGGGGCAAAGAAATCTTTTTATGTGTACAGCTTAGTTATATATACAGTACATGATAGATATACAATATATCTGTCTATTAAAATTTAAAAGGGAATTGATAAACTGGACCTCATCAAAATTGAAAGTTTTGCTTTATAAAAGACCCCGTTAAGAGGATAAAGAAAGAAGTTATAGACTGGGAGAATATATTTGCAAACTACATTATCCAACAAAGGACTGATATCTAGAATATATAAAGAAACCTCAAAACTCAACAGTAAAAAAAAGCAAGCAATCTAATTAGAAAATGAGCAACAGACAGAAACATATGTTAAACTGAAAAGGATATACAGATGGCAAATAAGCACCTGGAAATAGGTTCAATATCATTACCAAAAGGGAAATGCAAATAAAATGAGTTATCACTACACACATATTAGATGACTTAAAAATAGTGGTAATACTAAATGCTAGTGAAGATGCAGAGAAATTAATTGCATGTTTAGTTTTATGAGGAACTGTCAAACTATTTTCCAAAGTCATTGTTAGGATTTACATTCTCACCAACAATACATGAATGATCCATTGTATGACCTAGCAGTTGTACTCTGGGGCATTTATCCCAGAGAAGTGGAAACCTACGTTCATACAAAAACCTATACAAAAACCATATGTGAATATTCAAAGCACCTTTGTTCACAATAGCTAAGAACCAGAAACAGCCCAGATGTTCTATGACAGGTGAATGGTTAAACTACCTGTGGTTAGTCCATACCGTGGAACAGTACTCAGCAATCTAAAGGAATGAAGTATTGATACATTCAGCATCTTGAATGAATCTCAGAGGCATTATGATGAATAATAACAGCCAATCCTAAAAGGTCACATACTGCATGCTTCCATTTATATAGCATTCTTGAAATGACAAAATTATAGAAATGAAAAACAAATTAGTGGTTGCCCTAGGTTAGGAACAGGGCATGAGGGGAAGAGGTAGAAATGAATATAAAAGGTCAACATTCCTTGTGGTGATGGAACTGTTCTGCATCCTGACTGTGATGGTAAATACACAACCTACACACTGATAACATGACATAGAACTAAATATTACATACCTAAGTACATGTAAAACTGGGGAAATATGAGTGAGATTGGTAGATTGTATTAATATCAATTTCCTGGTCATGATATTCTGCTGGGGAGGAGGAATGTCAAGGGAGAGGATGATTGGGGAAAAAATGTCAGTGGGGCAGTGATGAGAAAAAGTTGAGAAATACTGTGTTAAACCAACCTTGCATTCACTGGATAAATTCATTTTAGTCATGATGTTATTCTCCTTTTCATCAGTCTAAGGATTCTCTTTGATAATAATTTATTTGGGATTCTTGTATCTATGTCCATGATTGGGGTTGACCTGTAATTCTCATTTTGGAGAATATAAGTAAAAATCAGATACACTTTGTCAGGTTTTGGTGTTGAAATGCTAAGCTCATAACATAAGTTGAGTGCTCTCTCTTTTTTGTACTCTGAAAGATTGAAATTTTTTTTTCTTTAAAGTTTGATAGAACTTTTCAGTGAAACCACCTGGCCTGACATTTTCTTATGATAATTTATATATTGATTAACTTTATTTGATGATTATTGGACAAGTCAGGTTTTTAACTTTCTTCTTGAATCAGTTTTGAAGTTATAATTTCTTAGAATGTCTACAGTGTTATCTTTTTTTCAAATGTATTGGTGTAAAGACATTCATTGTTTCTCCTCATTGCCTTCTAAATGTATATAGCATTTGTAATTATGTGCCTTTTTTCATTCTTAAGGTTATTTGTGCCCTCTTTTCTTGATTTTTTCTTGACTATTACATAGTCTTCTTAAAGAACTTTTTAGCTATGTGCTTTTTAATTTCAATAACTTATGCTTTTAGGTTTACTATTTCCTTTTTAATATTCTTTATTTTATTTTGCAGCTCCTTTTGTAACTCAATAAGTCAGAAGCTTATTGTATTAAATTTCAGTTCTTTTTTAATATAAGCAATACAACTGTTCCTGATAGTACTGCTTACTTGCATTCTTAAAATTTTCACATACACTATTTTCATTATTGTTTGGTTCTGAATATTTTCTAATATTCATTAATATTTCTTTGACTAACAAATCATTTAAAAGTATGTTTTTTAGTTTCTAGATTTTTCAAATTGTCTTCTATCTAGTTTAGATAAATAGATGCTAATTATAGCTAGATAAGTGATTTGGATAACTAGAAACTTCATTGTATTGTAATCAGTGTTCATGGTCTGTTTGATACCAGTTTTTGTTTTTTGTTAAAATCGGCTTTATGACATAGCATGTGGTCACTTGCCATAAGAGTTCTAGGTGTGGGTTATGAGAATAGTATTCTTCATCTGTTGGTCTGTGTATGACCATTAGATCAGCTTGTTCATTTTGTTGTTTATGTCTTCTGTTTCCTTGCTGATTTTTCTGCCTGCTTGTGATCTATCAGTTACCGAGAGAAGTGTATTTAAAAATCTCCCACTATGATAATGGACATTTCTTGCTTTCTGCAGTTCTGTTAGTTTTGTATTAATAATTTTGAGACGAAGTTATTAAATATATACCAATTTAGAATTATCATATATCTGATGAATTAAAACATATAATTTTATTGTGGCCCTTTTAGTACTGCTTTTTACTTTATAGTCTATAGGCTACAATATATCAGGTTCTTTTCATTAATATTTTGTCATGTATGACTTTCTCATCCCTTTACTTTCATCATTGACAAATATTTGTATTTTAGATGTGTCTTTTGTGAACAGAATATTGGATTTCATTTGGTTTTTCAGCCTGATAGTCTTTTTCTTTTAGCGGGAACTTTTAGTCCATTTACGTTTATTATCAAGCACTGGTATAGTTTATTCCTGTAATCATATGTTTCTTTTTCTCATCCTTCTTTCAGATTAATTACATTTTTGTTTGTCTAAATTGTCTTTATTGTTCCCTGACCTCTGAAGATCTCCTTACTGAGTACATAATCCTATTTGACAATTATTTTCTGTCAGCTCATTGAAGTGTGTATTGGCTTCTCTTATTGAGAAGGTGGTAGTCAGTCTAATCATCGTTCCTTTGAAAGTAATCTTATTTAAGATCTTCTCTTTGTCTTTGGTCTTGTATAGTTTTGATGTCTACCTGTGTAGTTATCTTTTGTTACTCTGCTTGAGATACCATGGGATTTCTAATTTGACAAATAAAATCTTTCATAAATTCTGGGAAGTTCTCAGTTGGTGTTTTGTTTTGTTTTTAAATATTGCCTCTCATTCTCTCACTCTTCTCCTTAGGAACTCAGGTTATATAGATACCTACAAGACCTTCTCACTCTGTCTCCCATGTGTTTTAAAGATTTTAATTTTAAGTAAGCTCTACACTCAACATGGGGCTCAAACTTAGAACTCTGAGATCCAGAGTCACACACTCTATGCGCTGAGCCAGCCAGGCACCGCTCCCGTGTGTTTTAATCTGTGTTTCATGTTTTCCTCTCTGTTGTTCTATGCCATCTGGACAATTTTGTATTTACAGTAGTATTTTTCTTCTCCAGAAGCTCATTTAGTTCTTTTTCAGTTCTGTATGTTCTTTTCTAATATTTTCATTTTCTTTTCTTCTTGTTTCCTTAAGCATAGTAAACATACTTACATTTCCTGCTTAATAATTCTAGTGTCTGAATTCTTTGCAGGTCTGATTCTGTTCCTCCCCCCCCTTAGAGGCTCTCTGGTTTGTGTTTATGGTAACTTGATTTCTTATGTATTTCATGAATTTATTTATTTATTTGTTTGTTTGTTTGTTTATTTATTTATTTATTTATTTATTTAATTTTTCCATGTGGAACTGAGGAACATTCTATCTGGGAAGGCTGGCTTTGAGGTATCTTCCTCCAGAAAGGCTTACTATTTGCTTTTCCCAGGTGCCTGAGGCCACTACCAACCTGGAAATACTTCAACTATGTTCTCAGACTGGAAGGTTTTCAGACCACACAAGTAGTTTTAGCTGCAAGCCCCTATGTGGGACAGCCTATAGTTATAAATTCTCAGGAGATTTCTTTTCTCTACCCTGCACCCAGACTTAAGGCAGACAATTTTCTTTGCCATTCTTATCAGGGGGGGTGGGACTTATTCCTAATTTACCCTTGAACGGATTCCTTTGGGAATTCAAGCTTCATGCATCACATCTTCTGGTAGATTTCCCATCTTGAGTTAGCCATAGGTTTTTCCTCCTTTTACCTTCTTCACAAGACATTTTTAAAAACTCAAACTCAAGAGTCTCCCATTTGTTCAAAGCCTCAGGGTATGAAAATCAGGTTGTGTGCTGTTTACCATTTTGGGCACTAAGTTGAACTTGGCCTCTGACAATTCGTTGCTTTCTTGCTCACCCTGTAATGTATTTTAAATAATGTTATTACATTTTGCCTAATATTTTAATTTTGTTTCCCCAGTAGTTTAAAGTGTCTAACCCATGATACCATAGGAAATAGCAGTCCTATAAAAAGCCTTTACAAGTTCAGCTTTGCTTTTGGCTTTTTGGTTGTTTATTTTTTCTTCTTTAGCCTTTTGAGTTTTATAGGTACAAATGTAGTTTTAACAGTATATACTTAGCACAGACTGTTATGAGTGATTTCGGGTGCTTCTGTTGACATAACCAATAAATATTCATTGAATACCTATTCACACCAGGCATTATTCTAGGAACGGGGGTGCAGAAGTAAGCAAAATTTACCAAAATCCCTGCCTTCCCACCAAGGAGCTTAACTTCTAGTAGGGAAGGCACTGGATATGTAGTACATTAAATGGTGATAATGCTAAGGAGAAATGAAGCAGAGAAGGGACTTTGCATCTTTGGAGAGAACAGCTCAGGAATACCTTACTGAAAGGGTAACATTTTTAAGGAAAAAGCAGGGGTGAGCCATAGCATTCCAGACAGAGAAGACCTACATGTCTTGTAAATGTCTAAGAGAATACAGAATGAAAATTCTCTGTGGTTTCATATTTGTTCCGTGTCACATATATTGCTCTTTATTCTTTTTTCCCAATTTTCTCTCTCTCTTTTTTTAAAGATTTTATTTATTCGACAGAGATAGAGACAGCCAGCGAGAGAGGGAACACAAGCAGGGGGAGTGGGAGAGGAAGAATCAGGTTCATAGCGGAAGAGCCTGATGTGGGGCTCGATCCCATAACGCCGGGATCACGGCCTGAGCCGAAGGCAGACGCTTAACCGCTGTGCCACCCAGGTGCCCCTTTCCCAATTTTCTCTTAACCCAAATTTCTCTTAAGTCAACTCTGTAATTTTGAATCTCTAGCTAGGAGAACTAACCTCCCACCCCTTTTTTAAGATTCTACTTCTTTTATTTATTTTTGAGGGAGGGGGAGGAGCAGAGGGAGAAGGACAAGCAGACTCTGCACCGAGCACAGAGCCCACACACGCTCAATCCGATGACCGCGAGATCATGACCCAAGCAGAAGTTGGCCATTCAACCGACTGAGCCACTCAGGCGCCCCAGAGA
This sequence comes from Ailuropoda melanoleuca, assembly GCF_002007445.2. NCBI lineage: Eukaryota > Metazoa > Chordata > Mammalia > Carnivora > Ursidae > Ailuropoda > Ailuropoda melanoleuca. The sequence goes on along the minus strand of NC_048231.1, from coordinate 21,273,415 downwards.
ACTGACCCTTCTTGAACAAGCTATTTAACCTCTCTTGCGTCAGTTTTCCCTTGTGTCAAATAAGACCACTGCCTGTCTCTCAGGATTGGAGGTGAAATGAGGTAACATTTGTAAAAATGCCTGGCATTTCATGAGGACTCAAGAAATGCTAGTTCTTTCTCTTTTGTTCTTTCTTCCCCATCCATGCTCCTTCTGGCACTTGTGTTTAGTACTTATCACTAAATTTGTAGTAAGACCCTCGTGTAATGCCATGGAGAAACCATGTGGTAGGTTATTCACATTAGAAAATTTCATTTAAAGAAAAGAAACTTCCTGAAGTGGTTTTGAAAGGCTGGATTTGGTGCTCAGGGCTCAGGAGAGAAAGTCAAGCCCTGTGCATCTCCCCCTGGAAGTTCTCCTTCATTGTATTACAGATCAGCAGCCCCAGGAAATCTCAATTTGTATATGTAATGGTCTGCAGACTCTCCAGTTACAGTCAGGCTCAAGCAGAGGCATATCACATTCTTAGGCGAATACATACATATTCACCTATCTTCTCTTATCCCTTAACCTAACCTCGCTCTGATTTTGCAGTGTAATTTGGTGAGTTTTCTTGAGATTGTTGGCATGCCACTAAGAATGGAGGCAGGGTAAGGGTGAAACTGTAGGATTCATGAAGTTTTGGGTTGGATGAAGCTGAAATCTCTGTTCAGAAATAGAGGTAGAGCTGAAAATCAGTACTTTTCTTTAGTGAGATTTTCTTCAATATGAGAGTCATGAGACCCCCTTCTTTGTGGTACTGGTTTTGATACTGACTCACCTGGGGCTCTCGGTCATTTCCCCCCGTCTATCATAAGTGATATTTCCATCATTTCCTTGCCGTGTCTGGCTGTCAAGATTTCATAGGATCTGAGCACCATCAAGTAAGACAAGCACTAAAGACAAACAGCACAACTATTTATATTGTACGCTTTTGGTTTTTGGTCTGTCCCCAGCCCTACCATTGACCATGCCCTGCTGGACGTGCCCTTCCTTCGACTCCCTGAGGAGATGCCCTCTGACCTCCGAGAGCAGCTGGACCACACGTTCTGAAGACACCAGTAGTCCTAGTTTTGATCCCTCGTACACAGACCTGCAGCTCATCGGTGCCGAGGAGCAGATGAGTGGCAAGGCTTCTCAGGCTGACTCGACTGGTAAGATGGAGCCCAGAGGGCTTATGCATAGCACTTTCAGTGACCTTTGGCCGGTCCTAAAATCTCTCCAGCCAGCTTTGTTTGCAGAATGGGTTCAGTGTAGCAGTCATCCCGTCAAAAAGCTAGAATAGAGTGGTTCAAAATTGCATTAGGAGAAAACACGTACACAGACTGGTGGATTGGTTGGCAGAGTGTTAATACTGGGAAACCATGTGACATTATATCTTAATGTGCTGTTTTCTACTATTCAGTACAAGTACTGTTTCTTGTCAGTTTATTTTCTCCTTGGATGACCGAACCATATGTAATATGCACAAGGCTGAATCTTTCATCCACTCACCTGTGCACCTTCCCTTTTCATCAAGAGGGAAGTAGACTTAAGCAGAGAAAAAGCAAATGCTATGTGAAGCAGAATGAGAATCCGGACTCAGCCACTGTGTCCAGACTACAAATAATTTTGTGGTTATGTTTATTCTGTTGTGCTTGAATCGAGCTATACGCCAGTCTGTAACATCCCATGGTCTCATTTATTAAATTTCTAGTAGGTGTGAGAAGGATGCTGCCTGGCTTTGCAGGTAGAATAAGGGCCTGTTAACAAGCACTGTACTTGGGTTAGATTTAGGATGGCATAGGATAGATGTATTGTGTTCTTGGTGTTTCTTTTATTTGGTCCAAGGGATTATTTTCCTTTGAAAGTGGTAGAGTTACCGATAATTCCTCTGTGGATGAATTTGCCAGGTGTGTCCAACAGTATTTGTTTTTCTTTCTCAAAAACATTGTTTAGGAATTTGTCTCTGGATCATTTTTCAAATTTAGGTAACGTTTGTCTCTATGCTGTGTGTTATTGGAGGGGTCTACACATAGAGAGAGAGATTTCTTGCAGACTAAAGGATTCAGACAGGATTTGGATTGGTATTTGATAATACTGCAAAGAATCCTAGTTTATCACAGTCTCTCTTCACAAGCCACAGACCCTTAGAGCATTTTGTTATCATACACTCTCCATTCTGGTTAATCTCTGTGGCTGATGATCACTGTCAGTGGCTGAAATGTGTCCCTACAACCCGTCTCCACTGTGAGGAGCCTTTCGTGGTGGAAAGGCACCATCAGAAGCTGAGGCGGTTGGGAAGAGGCTGTATGCCGCCCCACTCTTCGCGGCTCCTTGCTCTCAGCTGCCTTTCCCAGCCTTCCCATGAGGAGCACGCAGGCTCGGGTTAGACAGCTCAGATCCTCCTCCTTCCATTTACTAGCTTTGTGACCTTGGTCAAGGTCATTAATATCTTTATGACTCCATTTCCTCACCTGAAAAGTGGAGTTAATAGTCCTACTTACCTTGTTGTTGTCCGTTCCAAGTGAGACAGTTTATGTAAGACAGCTTACGTGATGCCAGACACAGAAGTGATCAGCATGGACTTGGTTTCTTCCCTCTCCTGCCCTGGGTTCTTATAGCTTTAGAGAGGGGGAGGTGGGCTCCCTACCGTGGCAAAGTTAGGATCTCTAGGCTCAGGCTGTTTTTTTCCGGTGACCTCTCTACTCAGATGAAAATTGCTTCAATTCCTAGAGGTTCCAGTGATGAAAATCAGAGTCCTACTCTGAGCTGGACATGATTAATCTGTCTCCACAGCTTATAATTATTTTCAGTGTCTCGCTTTTCTGAAGGCACATTAACAGTATTACAGTTCCCACTGAGAGAACCTCTTCCCTCATTGTTCTGGTCAAGGTCCTGGCAGGAGGCAAATGGCATCCTCAAAAAAGGTTTATCTGGAGAGGGTTTAATGAAAGGACTGCTCACAGAGGCAGCAAGAGCTAGAATCGTGGCAGAGGGACTGCCTGACAGGTGCTGTGGGTGTAGGAAGGACAGAGCCACCTCCAGAGAGTTGGTGGAGTGGGGAGTGAGGGCAGAGTAAATGCCCAGCTCTTGTGCTGGGGCTTCCCCCTGGCAGAGCCCAGCTGGAAGTCAGAGGGCAGCCCACAGAGGTCAGCCCACAGGCCGTAGATCTGCTGGAGAAGGGGGGGGAATGGATTTGGGGTGAGCGTGCAGGTGAAGCAAATGCAGACTAGCCCACACGCTTTAATCTCTACCGGGAGCTCAGTAGCCTGTAGTCTAGGGTCACTCTGGAGAAGCAAAGGCCAAACTAGGACAGTAGAATGAGGAGTGATGCTCTTAGTTCCCTCCTTCAGCGGGGGACAGTTTCTGCAGCTACGGGAGGCTAGAGGTACGGCCTTTTGGCAACCATCCTTTGTTACAGAAGTAATAATAAATCATAGCCCCACTTCCCGAGTCAGTGCTGTGTGCTGGTATATGACGTGTATCATCTTGGGCCTTGACAACAGTCCTGCAGGGCAGATATCTTTCTCCCCATTTCCTAGTTGATCCTGAGTCTGGAAGGTGAAGATGCTTGTCTGAGACAGTACCACTAAGAAATGGACGACGCTGGATTTCAACCAACATTCCAAAGCCTTTTACCATGATTCCCAAACCCGGCCCTGCCCCAGAGTCATTGTGTTTATCTTTTCGCTGTCTTGCCTTCCGGACCTTCTGTACAGACACACGTACTTTGCCATGGGGTTTATTTTTTTCAATTTTTAAAAAAGATTTATTTATTTGAGAGAGAGCGTGTGCACACACGAGTGGGGGAAGGGGCAGAGGGAGAGAATCTCCCAGCAGACTCCCTGCTGAATGAGGAGCCCCATGTGGGGCTCGATCTCACAACGTATGAGCTCAGGACCTGAGCCGAATCCGAGAGGTGGATGCTTAACTGACTGAGTCACCCAGGTGCCCCAACCATGGGGTATATTTTTGACAGAAATAGAATCAAAAGGTTTTTAAATAAGATGTGTAGTAGGTGGCGTCTGAGGAAAAAGTTCATGTTCCCTTAACAGATATGAGTGCTTCTGGATAACTGCTGTTTGCCTGCGGTGTTGTGTTATGTAAACAAGTTTCTGGACACTCCACGTTGAAAAGAAGTCTCCTCACTCTTTAGTAATCAGCCAAGGGCCCAGGTTGGCACAGGGGAGTGCCTCCATCTCCTTCCCACCTCACCTCCACCTGCTCTTCCAGGCCCACAAGTGGCAAGCAGCGTGCCTTGGGGCCCTGGAAAAGTGAGAGGCCGTGACTGGCCCAGGCTGTATGGACAGTGTTTGGATGCAGCCCCAGACATAGAAACCTGGGAGCCTCTTTTTGAACAGCCTGACCTGTGTAGTCAAGGTGGACTTCAGCTTTGAAAAGCCTTTAACTCATCCTGGATAAGGAAGAACAAGGTTTAGGAGAATGACCAGATATTTCTGAACCTGTGCCATTTATCTTTCTACTTCAGTAGTAGGGAATTTATAAATGCTTTCATTTGAGCTTTTGAGAGCTTTGAAGAAATCCAGACACACTGGAAAGCCCCCCAGTCAGGTGACTACCTGTCCACCACCTGGCACCAGGTCCGTGCCAGTGGTCAACCTCTTGGAAGGCTCTACTGGGAGGCCGGGTGGTTCAGTGAGGGTAAACTAAATCTTCATGAGGGTCGGGAGCAGACTCTGGTCTGTTGCTGGGCACGTCCTCTCCCTGGAGCTGCCGTTCCTCGTCCATGAAGTGGGGCCGAGTGTCCCTGCCCAGGCCGGGCGACACGGTATGTGTGGAGCTCCTTTATGCACTGCAGAGTGTAGCAGGAATTTTTTTTTTTTAAGATTTTATTTATTTATTTGACAGAGAGAGACAGCCAGCGAGAGAAGGAACACAAGCAGGGGGAGTGGGAGAGGAAGAAGCAGGCTCCCAGTGGAGGATCCTGAAGCGGGGCTCGATCCCAGAACTCCGGGATCACGCCCTGAGCCGAAGGCAGATGCTTAATGACTGAGCCACCCAGGTGCCCCATTGAAAGACAATTTTTACCTATTTTTTGAGAAGCATCTATATTAAATTTCACAGCTCTGGCCTCGTGTCCCTTTGACATGGGAAATAAGGATAATACTACCCCAAAGGGGACGGTAAACCGTACGCGTGGTGGGATGAGACCTGAGAAGGGTTTTGCGGTCTTCAGGAGTGAGCCATGGGGACGTGCAGAGAGGTGCTGCGGGAAGTTCGGGGAGTTACTTTCTGTACCAAGGGCTTGAGGGTCCTGGGGAGGAGCTGCCTTGGGGAGACTTTAGGTATTTATCTGCCCCTGCCGCATGCCTTTTAGCATTGCAGAAGGAGGTAGAGCGGGAAGAATTGCAGCCTCCATCGGGAGCTCCCTGTGCGAGCCTGCAGCTGGGGCAGAAGCTCTGTGATTCATCTCCTGTGTGCAGAGGGTTACAGGGGCCTGGGCCCAGCCTGTTTACCTTGGCCCCATTGCTCGCTGCTGGGCCGCAGCAAGCCACGGACTCCTCCCGTCATCTGCAGAAGGGCTTCTGCAGGGGTTTGGCGATCCCATCCCCAGCATACTTGTGGGAGGGCGAGACTCTGTGATCAACCTGCACTTTCTTCTCATTTTCTCACCAAGGGGGTAATTAGGAGGAGGAAGGCAAACAAATCCCCTCACCTTGGTTACATCACAGGGCACGGGCAGAGCGGGCGGGCACGTTGATATCTGCTCTGGGATTCAGCTCTCCAGAGCAAATGGCAGGAGAACTGGGAACAGGCAAGATCTTTAATAACACTTGTTTCCTCTCTCACCCCCTGCCTCCCCGGGGGCCCCCTTTCCCTGGATGACAGGCACACCCTGTCATCTTCACCAGGCAGCCTCGCTCTGTAACACCAATAGTTTTACACGGGATGATAAACAGGAATAGTGTCGGGGGAATAAAAATAAGTCTTTGGAAGTTGGTGGCAAGCAGGAAAGAGAAAACACAGAAATGTTTGCAGGAGCACATGCTGTTGTTAAGTGATGGACTTCCATTTTGATTTTCTTTGATATACAGGGTAAGTGGAGAGTTCAAGTGCAGGATTAGAATGCTCAGTTTGCATCAAGCCTGGATGAAGCACATAGCAGGTGTTAATAACTGTCCGTTGAATGGATCCTTGAATGAAAAGAGGGAGACCTCGGCGGGGGGAGAGTCGTCTGCATCCCAGACATCTGTGTCCCATTTGCATTTAAGAGTCCAGCATTCCCCCCAAGTGTATCCCATGTGGCAGTTCAAGAAAAACCGAGGTGCCAGGGGCCAGTATGTTAGGTCATGCTGGGCCCCCTCTGATGGAGTTTCACAGGAGTATTAGATTATTAGAGACTTTCAGAAGTTCTGAAATTGTATGTAGTGTGTATATGTGTAACTTCGATGTATACATATATGCACATAATTTCTGTGTGTACCCATACACACATATATTTATATGCTTATGAAAACACATTTAGCCTTCCATTAGCCCATACTGCCTCCCTGGTTAGATCTCAATGTTCAGAAATCCAAACATACATACACATTGGCAGATTTGACTTGGAGGTTTGTGCCACTGCTAAAGTGTTGGGAAACCAGAGAAACCAGAAACAAATATTTCGATGAATTGGTCTAGATTTACAAAATGAGCCCTGCTGTGTCTCATGCTCTGCTACACCTCTTGGCCTTTTTTTAAAATTCTAGATTCAGCAGACCCAAGACTACTACATTTTGTCAGACTTTCTTTGTACTTAAACCCTCGTGGCTTTTAAAACAAATGTAGATCGTATGTTCTTGCTTCATTTGCATTGACCTGATCACAGTGGAATTCTGCCAGAGCAGTAGGATATCCCCAGGGATTTTGGACTTTTTTTTTTTCTTTTTCCTCAGAAGCAAAAGTTTATACTAGGTAGAAAACTATGGACTTGAGACCTCAATTTTTGTGACAAGAACTTTTTAGATGCTCAAAACGTTTCTCTGGTTGTTTTTAGTTAAGGATGGTGGGAGAGCATCATCAGGGCTGCATGACTCCTTATAGGGTGTGACATGTTTCTCTGTTGTCAGTTTTCTCCTAGTCCTGCTGCAGCTGGTTAGAGCATTAGACAGGACTGGGGGGCCCAGATTCCCAGTAAACAGTAATTATCATTGTGCATGATGGGGTCATAGGGGGTTTCTTGTTCTCAAGACACATTCGTATTTCATGACCTTTTTTTTTTTTTTACCTTGAATATATTTTCTTGGAAAACAAAAATGAAGTTAATGTGTTTTTAAAATTCTTTTGCCTAGCTACAAATTTCAGCAATATTTGTAGTCTTCCTGAACAGTAGTCTCCTCCTCAAAATCAAAGAACAGTAGAACAAATTACATCCTTTTTGTCTTTCGTTAATATATATAAATTTGGCCTCATTTCTGTATTTAGGGTGCCCCAGGATCCTTGATATTCTTGTCTCCATTAAGTTGTGCATTTTGTATTTTAATCAGTGCTGAAAAACAAACAAAAGAAACCCCTCTAATGACTGGTTTCTTGGAAGTTTCTCCAGAGAGGTTCAAAAGTTTTTCAGAAACACGAATGTTTGTTGAGTAAAACTGGCATTTTACCAGTTGTTACAGATACAAAAATGAGTAAGTTATATCCCAGGACTCCTACAAAGAACTGATAATCTGAGAACAGGTTTTTTTGCCATTAAAAGGATTTTCATAAAGGGGTGCCTGGGTGGTTCAGTCAGTTAAGCGTTGAACTCTTGGTTTCGGCTCAGGTCGTGATCTCAGGGTCATGAGATCGAGCCCCGAGTTGGCCTCCACACTCAGCCTGGAGTCTGCTTGATATTCTTTGCCTGTCCTTCTCCCTCTGGACCTGCCCCTGCTTATGCTCTCTCTCTCAAATAATTTTTTAAAAAAGGATTTTCATACATAATTTTAATTTTTTTAAAGATTTTATTTATTTATCTTGAGAGAGAGAGAGAGCATGAGCAGAGGGAAGGGGCAGAGGGAGAAGCGGACTCCCTGCTGAGCAGGGAGCCCAACATGGGACTCCATCCCAGGACCCTGGGATCATGACCTGAGCCAAAGGCAGATGCTTAACCTACTGAGCCACCCAGGCGCCCATCATACATAATTTCAAATAGTTTCTATTTATAGAATAACTGTTATGTGACAGGAATGTGCTACACACACACACACATTATCTCATTCAGTCCTCACAATCTTAAAAAAGTAGATATTGCTACCGCAATTTATGGATGCAAAGACAATAGCTAAAGAGATTAAACGGTTTGGCTAAAGCCATACAACTTAAAAGAGTAGTGTTGGGATTCAGCCCCGCTCTCTTCTCGGCTCACCTGCCTGGTGCCTGGTACGGTGAGAGGCGGTGTTTATGACCCAGTGAGCTGGGGAAGTGGTCATGGAGAGCCTTCCGCAGACCTGCTCCTGCCTCCTGTGTGTTCCCAGGGAGCTAAGTACAAACCTGCCTTATACGCTCATCTCGTTGGACACCCGTGACTCGTTTAGGGGTCCCACTGGACCGAGGCCTTCTTGGAAGCAGGAACCACATAATGTTCACTTTATATTCTCAGCACGCTGCCTGGCACATTGAAATTATACAGGGGATCTTTGTGGAAGAAATGAACTATTCTGATGTAGGGCTGTAAGACCCTTCTTCCCAAACCTGTTCTCCAGTTACTGAGGCCTAAAGGTGTTTGCCAAATTGAAATGTGGCTTCATGATGGGAAGGAATGAAAAGAGAATAGGAGCATCTAGTGTGGAAGGAGACCTCTTTTCTCATGTTTTCAAATGTTAGGCAACTCTCCAGTAGTCTCCATTCATTTTGTTTTTCCTGTTCTGTTTTGCGGGATTATTATAACCTTTTGAATGTTTTTTAAAAATCCATGCACGTGACTGTATGTGGCTATGGTGGGAAGGGGGGTGCTCCCTAAGTTGGGAGTCTCAGAGTCTCGCCTACCTTACACTTTCTGCATGTCCCTTCCCTGCTCACCATCTCAGACACTTCAGAGACGGTGAGATGGGGAAGGCTTTTCTGTGGTGGCGAAATGGGTTCTTGTGGCTGTTGAACCAACTGTGTGGAGTGAAATCTGAGAAAGGGAGGCAGAGCGTAAGATGCTGTGTTCCAGGGGCGCCTGGGTGGCTCAGTCAGTTAAGCGTCTGCCTTCAGTTCAGGGCATGATCCCGGGGTCCTGGCTCTTGGCTCAAACGGGAGTCTGCTTCTCCCTGTCCCTCTACCTCTTCCCCCACTCGTGCATGCACCCTCTCTCTCAAATAAATAAATAAAATCTTTAAAAAAGATGCTGTGTTCTAAACTAGATATTGTGCGACCATTTAATTAACAGCCTGTGGCCTCCAGCCAGAGATTCTGCAAGTCCCTTGTAGAGGTGCCAAAGCGGTAATCCTAAAGAGGAGGTGACAGCTGAAATGCCTTTTATTGATCACCTCCTGTGCTGTTCTTTTTGGTTTTATGATCCTCCTTTTATAGATGAGGACACCAGCCCCAGAACGACACATTAGTTAAGTGACAAAATTGGGATTCACCCCAGGCTTGTCAACACTCTGCAGCTCACCCAGTCTTATAGGGCTGAGTTTAAGATGTTGTGTCCTTTCTGTTCCACAGAGGTGAGCAAAACTGGGTATTCACAACCATGTAGAATGCAGAGGGTCCATGAATTTGGATGATAGGTCTTTATTGTCTCTCACCTCTAGGGAGGTTAGTGAATGAGCATTTCCATTGATTATGGATGTAGGAAACAAACCCCATTGGTATTAGCAATACTGCCCACTTAATCATCAACAGAAATCACAGGTGTTTCCATAGTACGTTAGAGTTACGACACACATCACAAAGGATCAGTTATTTCATTGCTCCTTGGAAAGCATGGTAGTTATTGATTGTATTACTGGTAGGTTTAATATGCTGTGGTAATCCAGGTAACGTATATGGTGGCCTGGACTAGGCAACTGGATTAAGTTACAGGAAACTGAACAGATTCAAGAAACATTTAGTATTTAGAACAGACGGAATCCCAGTCATACTGTTTCTCCCATTAGGCTTCAAAATGTTCCATTTCTAAGTCTCTACTTACTCTTGCTTTTTACCCTGATAACTCCTTTTGTTCCCATGTAACAAAGTCCTACTGATTGTTTAAGATGAAATTCAAGTGAGGTTTTCTCATGCAAAGTCCTTACTTTGTGCCTTGTATGGTCCTAAAGACTGGGCATTCCAGAGTGAGCTACCCAGAGGGAGTTCTTCCAGGAGCTGGAGTTCATGGTCCCTGTTCCACCTCTAATGTTTTGGTGGCATGGTTCTTTCATCTTCCTACTGGAGTCAGGTCCTTGAGGGCAACAATGATATTTTCATTCTTGGGTTGTCCCAACAGTCTGGGCTCCAGCACAAAGGCCTGGAACTAAGGAGATGTCCGGTTTTTAGTTTCATCTCTCTTTGTCCAATTGCATCTGTAGGATATCCTTGCCTCTGACCTCAGAAAAGAAGAAAAGCTTGGCTTCAGACACATTGGTCCCAGGTACACCTATCTAGAAAGAGAACTTAGGAAAGTAGAAGTGAGTTTATCAGGTCATAATTTTGAATTCTTTTACAGAATATTTTAAATGTATGTCATCAAATTCGCCCATTAAGGATGTTACCTCACACTTCAAGTAGCTTCCCTGATGAGTGATAAACGTCACTGATTGAAAGGAGATTTGAAATTGCTCACTAAAGCTCTTGTGCAAATCCCTCTACACCCAGCAAAGTTGGGCTTCAAAAAGAATTATGAGCTCTGCTTTTTTCAGGTGATCAAATGCTAACTCGAGCACAACAAAATACCAGTGGACATAGAGTGCCCAGACGACAGAGGCTGGTATGCCGTGCCCTTTCAAGTGTTCGTTGTCATTATTCCTGAAGCTTTCTGGAAATAGATGTCTTTGTATTTGGTTGAGGCTCATAATAATTGGTTTGGATTCTTTAACTATCACAGACCTTTACAGTTAGAATTTAAGAGATTACTTCATGTAAGACATTACTTCAGGGTCTTCATTTTATGGGGGAAGAAGTCAAGGCCCAAGTATTAGCAGCAGAGCCAAGCCTCATAATTCCTTGTCCCTCACCCACCATTTGAATTATTATTATTATTTTTAAGATATTTATTTCTTTCTTTTAACGAGCAAGTGGTTGAGGGGGATTGCAGAGGGAGAGGGAGAGAGAACCTCAAGCCGACTGTGCTCTGACCGCAGGGCCCAATGTAGGGCTCGATCTCATGACCTGAGCAAAACCAAATCAGATGCTTAACTGATGCTTAATCAGGTTGCCCCCCTTTGGATTACTTAAAAAGAGATTGGCCAGGCACAACTGGCTCTTTTTCATTTCATTCCTTTCTGAATGTTTCATCTTCTTTTTCTTTTCTTTTTTTAAATTTTTCTTGAATTAAACAATGGATCCTCTTTCTTGAGGGTTCAATTCGCTCATGAAAAAGAGCGGAGGAGCCAGTGGAGATGCAAGGCCCCTCAGATCCAAGGAACCTTTTTTTGTTTTTGTTTTTTCCTTACTAATTTTGACACCAGACATGACCACGGAAAGTCTCTTGTCTCCCAAGCTAATGTGTTTTAGATCACACAACTCTTTTCCTGGTCCTGAAGTCGGGG